>NC_051154.1:364927287-365045785 GCF_013339745.2 Dermacentor silvarum
CATCTTGGTGCTCTCATGGTGGTTTCGTTAGCCTGGCAGGCAGCAAAATTGGCATAGTATGGCAGGAGTGTATGACAAACATAAGTGATAGGTCATGACATAAATGTCATAACAGGCGTGTCTGTAGGTCATGACAATGATACAGGGAAAAAGATTAACACACGAAAACCACTGAAATGGTTGGGACGTGGGAACTAAGTGAAGGAAACCCTGAAGGGTTTCCATAAGGCCATGGTCCCTGTGGTAACTGAATAAATGAAAACCACCGGATCGTATACATTTCTCATTCTTTAATAGTTCAAATAACCAGTTACACCATCACATCTTAATAGTCATAATTAGAAATACATAATTCCCAGCACAGTACAGCTTGGCTGGTCTTCTATCTCTACCCCAGCGGAAGGGCTGACAGTTATTCTTGTTGCATCGAAGTGGTCGGCTGCAAATGTGCGGCCTTAGGTCCGTATCTGCCTTTTGAACATCGCTATTGGAAATGACAAATAAAACTTCAGCATACTAGAAGTTACAGCTTGAGCGATATTGTAAAGAAACATCAGGAAGAAATCGGGAGCAATATTTTTTGCAACTTGTTTGGAGAGTAACTGGTGTATGTAATGCGGTCCTGTACGAACGGGTGGGGGCCAGAGACAGCAATTTCTTCAGTTTTGACTGGTTGTCCGGATCATCTCGTTTTGTTCTCGCGTGGTTCTGGCTAAACAAGTCGCAATACGTAGCATAGCAATTTTCGCGTCTTCCGAAAGCCAGCGGAGGATGGAGCTTGCAGTGTATAGAGGCTGCTGCGCACTAAGAGTACATGTGACCTACTTGATGATGAGAAGTATCCGAGTAGGCCACTGCTCCTTTATTTGTTGAACCATTACCGTCGAACGCTTATGCCGCAAAGTACAGGCGACTTGCTTCCGACAGCGATAACGCCAGCATCGCAGTATGCGGCGGCTGCGCGCTTACAAAACCAGCTTGTGCAACTAAGGTTGTACTAGAATACGCTGTAACTAAGGAATACAAATTGGCGTCGGTCACCAGTTTCAAGGCTTTGTGAAATGTTGTGCCACCAGGGACAGCTACTACACAAACATGGACGGCCGTTTTTTCACCTGATTTGCCCTCTTAAGTGAAGGATTTTTATTCGCAATATCAGTGGGGCATTCTATCTACAAGAGACAGGCTTGAATGCTGGGATATGGTAGCGAATGATAAATGCATACATTGCGCGCAGAGACCAACACGCATCTACTAAAGGAGTGCGTTGTAGCGCGCACCTTCTGAAAGCTGGTTGCAAGAATATTTGGAATATCCATCGTGCGGGCACCACGGCGGCGAGATCGGTTTGCGAGTCTCTTCTACTACAGCGTTAGCTACGTTTTGTAGTGCTTCCGCAACATTGCAGAACGATCCCGGCAGCCTAATAGCGCAATGTACCCCAGAGTGCGCAAGGTACGGGTGATAATATGGAGCACCCTACGAAGCACCCTACGCAAAACAACCAACTCCTACACCTCGACATCGCCCAGGGCTATATGAAAAATATGCTTTCACAGAAAATTCATCACAAAACTTTTTAACTTCCTGCTTGTTCCTTAAGTTACACTCCTGAAGAAAGAGGAGATCGACTTTTTTCTCGCGGGCAAAATGAATTACTTCTCTCTGTTTATCTCTGCTACGAAATCCCTGTGCGTTAAGTGTCACTATGTGCAAATACATGGTGAAAGCGTAAGTTGCGTACAAAATCGACTAAGGCAAATGGTTCACCATAGGTAAGTTGCGCACTGAATGGGCGTCGTACATCGTTGCAACAGCCAGAACGCGGCAAAGTAAAAAAGAGCATAGGAGCATCACAGCAGCGAACGTAAAACAGGCACTGATTATGTTCCTCACACAGGTTAGTCGGAAGCAAGCTGATTCCTAAAATACCAAGGTTGCAGAGTCTCGCACAGGGACGGGAACGCGATGTCTGCGCCAAGCATTGTTCCGTGAACGCTGCGTCACCTTCGTAGTGGGGAGTAGAGGAAAAGCAGCCCTTACGGGCAGCAGAAGCGGTGTAAGGCGCCATCGTTAGTACGTCTCCGAATCGGAGAAAACGTCCGTGGTAGTGGTTTCTCGTGGCATTTTCTTGCATTTGTTGGAGGGTGTCGCAGTTGGTTCTGATGACGTAGAACTCTCTGAAGACAGAATTCTTTTGGCGTCTTCAGACGCCATTTGCGAGAGCGTGCATCTCTGCTTCACCGCCGCACTGGTACTATTCTACTGTACTGGTACTACTCTCAAGCGCTGTCGTTGTCTTGACAACCGGCGTGATCCTCGACGGACCGGTCGAGACTTCGGAGATGCCGAGATGGCGTCCATCTGCGTCCTCGCCAGCGTTCGGTGTTGTAGCACATGTAAGAAGCCGTTCTCGCTGTGATCGCGTGAGCGGGGCGTCTAACGCAGGCTCCTCGTCATCTTCCGTTGCAGGCGACGACTTTGTAGCAGGTAGCGTCTCGTTGCTCTCCGCGTCAGTAGATGGAGAAGACGCTGCGTCGCTCGCACCGGCGGACGCTGGCGTCGGCACCTCTGGTGCACTTTCTTCTTCTCCTGGTTGATCGGTGGTTTGCGTCTGCGCTGTTCCTTCAGGTGCGTTGTCCTCCAGAGCTGGTTGGGCGGGCGTTGCTGCTGTCACTGCAGCAGCATACGAACGTGGTTGCAGGCAGTCAACAGTGGCGTGCTCGCCATTGCAACGTCTGCATGGCGCATTGCACGTTGCAGTGGGATGAACGAAAATGGCACATCGGGCGCATCGAGATGACGTGCAGGAGGTCCCAAAATGACCTTCTGCGCCGCACTTGGAGCACACTCTCTTCATTCCTTTGTATTCCATCATTACCCGAAAGCCAGTCACCATGATGAAATTCGGTGGAGGTTTTACCATCTCGAGCTTGACCAGTCGGCTGCCATTGCTGATGTCCGTCCTGTCCTTGAAAACAACGTTGGAAATGCCTCCGCACTTCCCATACGGTGCAAGTGCAGCAGTCAGGACGCCGTCACTGACACAGGGTGGAAGACGATACACCGTCAAATAAACCACTAGATTGCCAACATGATTGCAACATTGCCTATCTTGTTGGCGAGTTGTTGGCGAGTAGCAGAGAGCATTTCGTCGCCATCTTGGCTGCCTGAGCCGCGGAGCGGATAGCTGCCAAGAACTTGTTGACGCCGTGATGTTGCAGATACTGCAAACCTCCGGCACGTACGACTTCTTCGACAGAGTCGATAATGGCGTCAACCGGCATTGAAACCGGCACGTTGAAGAGAAAGCATGAGCACTGGGCTTTCGTAGGGAGTTGCACGGGCGCTGGCTTGTCCATGACTGCTTCACCTAAAGCAACCACGACGCAATGCGTGGTGCCCATGCTGATGAAAAGATGCGCCGAGAACAAAACGAGATCTTCCGGGCAACCAATGAAAATTTAAGAAAGATGTTGTTTCTGGCCTACAACCATTTGTACAGGACCACATTACATACGCTAGTTACTCTCCAAACAAGTTACACAAAATATTGCTTCCGAGCCCTTCCTAATGTTTCTTCACAATATCACTCAAGCATTAACTTCAAGTACGCTGACGTTTCATTTGTCATTTCCAATCGCAAAGTTCAAAAGGCAGACACGGAGCTAAGGACCTAAGCAGCCGACCACTTCGATACGACAAGAAGATAAAGTGACAACAGACGCTGAGTGCGTTGGACTGTTGCAAGAAGAAACGCTGTTGAAGGCGGCGGCACCACAGGCAGCAAAAGACTAGAGAGCCTACATGCAACTTTGCATGTAGGCTTCTTACAAAAGACGCCGTATGGTATATAGCCATTTCATGCTTACATCTACTCTCGATTACTGGGGAGACAGGTATTTTATTGCGATAGCAATTATATGGACAGTCCAAAGCAGATTTCTGCCGTCGGCGTCGCCGTCGCCGTCGCCGTGAGGTTCCGAATGACGTCAATGGAGATGAAATCGTCGCCGCGCGCCGCCGAACGCTGTATGTGCGAGTGAAAGGACGCGAGGAACGCCCGCTTTCACGGGGAGTGAACCCACGAACAAACGCGCGTTCTGCGCCGTGCTCCCTTAAGGGCTGCAGAAGTAGGCGTCTCTTTCCTCCTTTACAATCACCATATATTGTCACGTAGTAGTGACGGTAGAGAAAACAGTCACAAAACTGTGTATGACGAAACTGGTTGTTTATTGGGCGAACCTGTGCCCACAAAAGCAAGCTACACTCAAAGCACAACGATAGCGGCGAACACAGTCGGCGATCGTCGAAAATCTGATCAGCGGCGAAACGCGTCGGCTTTTATACCTGAGTCATCGAAGGTTCCAGATTAATCCCTGATGCCCGCGTGTCTTCCAGAAAGTTCTAGACAATTCGCGTCGCTCATACAATCAGATTACATGGGCGTCGGTGACCACAGACGACGGATAGAAGCATTGATAACGTCCGAGAAGCTTCCAATGCAGGCGCGTCCTGCGCCGAGCGATAACGTTTAACATTTGTCAGCCAATGTTGAAAGCGGCTACCGGTGAAAGATAAACATGTGTACGTGTCAATACCCTCCCCTTAAAAAGCATCGTCCCGATGCTACAAACAAACACGAAAGCGAAAACAAAACCATGCGTAATAAACAAAATAACAAAAAACAATAACAAGTAACAAAGTACCTAAGTTTGTCAGCGGGCGTAGAAAGGCTTAAGACGCACCACGTGGATGACTTCAGGTCGTGCCCGGCGCCGCTGTGATTGCGAAATGCCGTCTGGCACGACCTCATAGTCCAGTGCGCCAATACGTCGGGTGATCTTATATGGTCCGAAATAGCGACGTAACTAGCTTCTCGCTAAGTCCTCGTCGGCGTATCGGAGTCCAGACCCAAACACGGTCACCGGGCTGGTACTCGACGTAGCGTCGTCGAAGGTTGTAGTGTCGGCTGTCGGTCCTCTGCTGGTTCTTGATACGCAGGCGGGCGAGCTGTCGACCTTCTTCGGCACGCTGCAAATAGGTGGCAACGTCGAGATTTTCTTCGTCGGTGACGTCCGGTAGCATGGCGTCAAGCGTCGTTGCCGGGTTCCTTCCGTAGACCAGGTTGAACGGCGCCATGTGCGTCGTTTCTTGCACGGCCGTGTTGTATGCGAAGGTCACGTACGGAAGGATGGCATCCCACGTCTTGTGTTCGACGTCGACGTACATTGCCAGCATGTCGGCGATGGTCTTATTTAGGCGCTCGGTGAGGCCATTCGTCTGCGGGTGGTAGGCGGTGGTCCGGCGATGGCTTGTGTGGCTGTATCGCAGGATGGCTTGAGTTAGTTCTGCCGTAAAGGCAGTACCTCTGTCGGTGATGAGGACTTCTGGGGCACCGTGACGCAGGAGGATGTTCTCAACGAAGAATCGGGCTACCTCGGCAGCACTGCCTTTGGGCAAGGCTTTTGTTTCGGCGTAGCGGGTGAGGTAGTCCGTAGCTACGACGATCCATTTATTCCCGGACGTCGACGTCGGAAAAGGCCCCAGTAAGTCCATCCCAATCTGCTGGAACGGTCGGCGAGGTGGCTCGATCGGCTGTAGAAGTCCGGCTGGCCTTGTCGGCGGTGTTTTGCGTCGCTGACAGTCTCGGCATGTCCTTACGTAATGGGCGACGTCGGCAGAGAGGCGAGGCCAGTAGTATTTTTCTTGTATCCTTGCGAGCGTGCGGGAAAAACCGAGGTGTCCAGCCGTTGGGTCGTCATGGAGAGCTTGCAGAACCTCTGGACGCAATGCTGAGGGTACCACGAGGAGGTAGTTGGCTCGGAGAGGCGAGAAGTTCTTCTTTAGGAGAATGTCGTTTTGCAAGAAAAACGACGCCAATCCTCGCCTGAACACCTTCGGCACAGTGACGGTCTTGCCTTCCAGGTAATCTACAAGGTTCCTTAGTTCCGGGTCGGCTCGCTGTTGTTCGGCGAATTCGTCGGCACTGATGGGTCCCAAGAAAGTGTCGTCATCCTGGTCATCCTGTGGCGGCGGTTCGACGGGGGCGCGAGACAAGCAGTCGGCGTCAGAGTGCTTTCGCCCGGACTTGTAAACGACGGTGATGTCGAATTCTTGAAGTCTCAGACTCCATCGTGCGAGGCGACCTGAAGGATCCTTCAAGTTAGCTAGCCAACACAAGGCGTGGTGGTCGCTCACAACATTAAAGGGCCTGCCATAGAGGTAGGGGCGAAACTTTGATGTAGCCCAGATGATGGCGAGGCACTCCTTTTCTGTTGTGGAATAATTTGCTTCCGCCTTCGATAGCGACCGGCTAGCGTAACTTACAACCCTTTCTAGTCCATCAGTCCTCTGCACAAGCACGGCGCCGAGTCCTACGCCGCTTGCGTCGGTGTGGACTTCGGTATCGGCATTTTCGTCGAAATGCGCAAGGATGGGCGGCGATTGTAGGCGTCGCTTCAGTTCTTCAAATGCTTCGATTTGCGGCATCTCCCACTTGAATTCGACGTCGGCCTTCGTGAGGTACGTCAGTGGCTCGGCGATCCGTGAAAAATCCTTGACGAAGCGCCTGTAATAGGCGCACAGTCCCAGAAATCTACGCACTGCCTTCTTGTCAGCGGGCAGAGGAAAGTTGGAGATGGCCGCAGTTTTCTGAGGGTCGGGGCGCACTCCAGACTTGTTGATGACGTGGCCCAAAAACAAGAGCTCCTCATATGCGAAGCGGCACTTTTCTGGCTTTAACGTGAGTCCGGAGGTTTTGATTGCTTGAAGAACTGTTTCAAGGCGCCGCAGGTGTTCTTCGAAGCTTGAGGCAAACACAACGACGTCGTCCAAATAGACGAGGCAAGTCTGCCACTTCAAGCCTGCCAGTACTGTATCCATGACGCGTTGGAAAGTCGCAGGTGCCGAGCAAAGACCAAACGGCATGACCTTGAACTCGAACAGTCCGTCTGGTGTTATAAAGGCCGTCTTCTCCCGGTCCCTCTCGTCGACTTCGATTTGCCAGTAGCCGGTTTTGAGGTCCATCGACGAAAAATACTTTGCGTTGTATAGTCGATCCAAGGCGTCGTCAATCCGTGGAAGGGGGTATACGTCCTTCTTCGTGACCTTGTTGAGGCGACGATAATCGACGCAGAAACGTAGGGTTCCATCCTTCTTCTTCACTAACACCACGGGGGACGCCCACGGACTCTTGGACGGCTGGATGATGTCGTCGCGTAGCATTTCGTCGACTTGTTGCCTTATGGCCTCGCGTTCGCGTGCCGAAACTCGGTACGGGCTCTGACGCAGTGGGCGGACATTTTCGTCGGTTATGATTCGGTGCTTGGCGACAGGGGTTTGTCGAACTTTTGACGACGACGAGAAGCAATCCTTGTATTGCAGGAGCAGAGCTTTTAGTTGTTCTTTCTTATGCCTGGGAAGGTTCTGATTAACGTTGAAAGTTGCTTCAGGTATTATAGTCGTCGTTGCGGGTGCACTGGAATCCGTGAAGGCGAAAGCACTGCTGGCTTGTACTATTTCGTCGATGTAGGCAACCGTGGTGCCTTTGTTAATGTGCTTGTATTCGGGCTGAAGTTCGTGAGCATCACCGTTGCTTTCCCTGCACGTAGCTCAGCTATGCCTCTAGCGACGCAAATTTCACGGTACAGCAGTAAGTGATGATCGCCCTCGATGACGCCCTCCATGTCTGCAGGCACTTCCGTACCGACGGAAATCATTACGCTGGAGTGAGGCGGAACGGTGACTTGTTCTTCAAGCACATTCAAGGCATGGTAACTGATGCATGTATCCGGCGGTATCGCTTTGTGTGTTGAAAGCGTTATCGACTTGGACCTTAAGTCGATGACTGCACCATGTTGGTGTAGAAAGTCCATGCCTAGGATGACGTCCCTGGAGCAGTGCTGCAGGATTACGAAGCTCGCCGGGTAAGTGCGGTTGTTTACCGTGACTCGCGCTGTGCAGATTCCAGCCGGCGTTATTAGGTGACCTCCCGCTGTCCGTATATCGGGTCCTTGCCAGGCCGTCTGCACCTTCTTTAACTTGGCGGCGAACGCGCCACTGAAAACTGAATAGTCGGCGCCAGTGTCGACGAGAGCGGTGACGTTATGACCATCGATGAGCACGTCTAGATCGGTAGACCGGCGTCTGGCGTTGCGGTTAATTCGTGGCGTCGGATCACGGCTGCGTCGGCTTGCTCTGCTGCTGCTACGTCGCGTCGGAAGGTCTTCGTTCGGCGGCGATGTGCTGTCAAGGCTGTTGCTAGGCGGCGTGCTGATATCTCGTCGTGATGATTCGCGAATCGTCGTCGTCGTCGGCGGCGGAGGATCTTCGGCATTGCGTCGTACAGCAACCGCACCTCCATCGGTTGCTGCTTTTAGTTTCCCGGGTATGGGCTGGGAGATCGGCCCCGGGTTGGGCCGGCATACAGGCGGCGATGCGGCGAGATGTAGCGGCCTGGTGACGGCGAGCGTGAGGGCCGTCGTGGTTGCCACTGGGCTCCGGCAAGGTAGTCGGCGATGTCACGTGGTCGCTCGCCAAGCTGTGGACGTGGCGCGTTGACAGCGAACCCTCGTAGGCCCATCTCGCGGTATGGGCATCGGCGGTAGACATGGCCGGCTTCCCCGCAGTGATAGCAGAGCGGGCGGTGGTCGGGGGCGCGCCAAATGTCCGTCTTCCGCTGGGAGCTGCGCTGGGCGACGGGCGGGCGTGCTGGCGGCGGCGGCGGTGGACGACGGAACTGCGGCGTTACGGGGCCCTGGCGCGAGCGCGGAGGGGGGCCTTGACGACGGGCGACGGCGGCGTAGGTCATCGCTTGCGGCTGTGGTTGAGGCGATACCGGAACTTCTGGCACTTCTAGTGATCGCTGAACCTCTTCTTTAACTATGTCAGCGATTGAAGTCACCTGAGGATGCGATCTTGGGAATAATTTCTGTAGTTCTTCCCGTACAACCGCTCTGATCGTCTCGTGCAGGTCGTCGGCGCCTAGAGCTTGAGCTTCGGCGTAGTTTGTCAGTGCACGGCGGTTGTATTGCCTGGCTCGCATTTCAAGGGTCTTCTCGATGGTTGTGGCCTCCGAAACAAATTCTGCCACAGTCTTGGGCGGGTTGCGCATCAATCCAGTGAATAGATGCTCTTTGACGCCCCGCATCAAGAACCGAACTTTCTTTTCCTCTGACATATCGGGGTCGGCGTGGCGGAAGAGGCGAGTCATCTCCTCCGTGAAGATTGCAATGTTCTCGTTCGGCAATTGCACTCTGGTTTCTAATAAAACTTCGGCCCTTTCTTTTCGCACGACATTCGTGAAAGTCCTCATGAAGTTCTCACGAAATAGGTCCCACGTCACCAGGGTGGTCTCTCTGTTCTCAAACCAGGTCCGAGCAGCATCATCTAATGAAAAATACACATGGCGCAGCTTGTCGTCGTCGCTCCATTTGTTGAACGTCGCGGTCCTCTCGTATGTCTCCAGCCAGGTTTCAGGGTCTTCAGCCGATGATCCACGAAAAGTCGGTGGCTCCCGAGGTTGCTGCAGCAGGATGGGAGACGCTGGTGCTGCCATTTTGGTCGTTGACTTGGCCTTGATTGCAGTGGTCTTTTCGGGAAGAAGTCCGAACTCCGGCACAAGTCCTTGCTGCCTACGGCTAGCTCGCTGGTCCTTGGCGACGTTGGTCTCGTTCTCCGGTTTCGGGCTTGGGTCGCGGCTTTGCGGGGGCGTTCGGTGCATGAACGAACTAGCACCTCCACCAGATGTCACGTAGTAGTGACGGTAGAGAAAACAGTCACAAAACTGTGTATGACGAAACTGGTTGTTTATTGGGCGAACCTGTGCCCACAAAAGCAAGCTACACTCAAAGCACAACGATAGCGGCGAACACAGTCGGCGATCGTCGAAAATCTGATCAGCGGCGAAACGCGTCGGCTTTTATACCTGAGTCATCGAAGGTTCCAGATTAATCCCTGATGCCCGCGTGTCTTCCAGAAAGTTCTAGACAATTCGCGTCGCTCATACAATCAGATTACATGGGCGTCGGTGACCACAGACGACGGATAGAAGCATTGATAACGTCCGAGAAGCTTCCAATGCAGGCGCGTCCTGCGCCGAGCGATAACGTTTAACATTTGTCAGCCAATGTTGAAAGCGGCTACCGGTGAAAGATAAACATGTGTACGTGTCAATATGTAGAGCAAACGCGCCTTCCGACGCGCGAAAGGTCTTGGGGAGGGGGGGGGAGGGGGAGGGGAAGGGAGGCGACGTTTAGCTGCGGCACCAAGTCCCTATTTATATCAGAGGCTCCGGCAACAGTCACCAACGCCGCACGCATTTTGTAAAGCGGGCAAAACGCCGACGGCGTCGAAAACAGTTCTGCGTGTTGCCGGTGCTGCTGCATGTCCAAGTTTATACAGCTGATAAAGCTACTATCATTACTCTGTATAGCTCTCTACAAATTTGCTATCGCAATTGATGCTTCACCTTTCAGGTGAAACTGCGACGACTTTTTTTATAATAGAGAAACGTTTCTTAATTTTACAGGGCGTTTCGCGTTTATTAAAGACGATGGTCTTTCTCGGGCTACCTAAACGCAAAATACTCCGTCTGTCTGTCTGTCTGTCTGTCCGTCCGTCCGTCCGTCCGTCCGTCCGTCCGTCCGTCTGTCTGTCTGTCTGTCTGTCCGTCTGTCCGTCTGTCTGTCTGTCTGTCTGTCCGTCTGTCCGTCTGTCTGTCTGTCTGTCTGTCCGTCTGTCTGTCTGTCTGTCTGTCTGTCTGTCTGTCTGTCTGTCTGTCTGTCTGTCTGTCTGTCTGTCCGTCCGTCCGTCCGTCCGTCCGTCCGTCCGTCCGTCCGTCCGTCACTCTGTCAGTCTGTCAGTCACTCGATTCAACCACCCGGCCAAAACCGATTCAACCACCCGGCCAAAATCAAGCGAGCTACTAGCACTGGTGGCACGGGGTCATACACGTCAACATTATGCAGCGCAAAGGAAACCTCAGGCCTATTGGAGGCAAAATGTACATAACCGTGATCCGCAGAGTTCATTTAATTAAGCATACACATTGGACTGGTTTTCACGTTATTAAATGAAAAATCAACATGTTAGTAGAGTGTACTAGATTGGGGGAGTGGGTCCAACGAAGGCTCTGCGCTGAGGCATTTTTTATTGAAAATCCAGGTGGCACCACCGTCACTTTCTTCCGAATGAGCGGCCCCGCTCGCCGGCCGGACGCTTGTCGCGTCGGAGACCCTACCGCAGCTGCATTGAGCATTGACAGGCGGTGGCGGTAACATTGACATTATTCCCCACCGATATATTGTAAATAAAATGGAAAAAGAGCAGCGGAAAGAACGCAAACGACGCAACGACGACGGTGCGTCGAGCAGACGACAGCTGCTCAGCCCGCGAGCTCGCGTCAGCCAATGAGCGCTGCCGAAACAGCCGGAGCCAACGTTTATTGGCCGGAGATTCAGAAGGCGACGGCAGCGCCGCCACATTTTCCGTGTTTTTATTGCGATAGCAATTATATGGACACTTCAACCGGATTTCTGCCGTCGGCGTCGCCGTCGTCGTCGCCGTGACGTTCCGTATAGATAAAATGTTCGCCGCGCGCCGTATGCCCCAGCAGAAGCGTGCGGGGACGCGCGCTATCACGGAGAGCGAACGCACTCAATCTCCCACGCGCAAGCAAGGAAGCGGAAAGCCAGCGCCGGAGGGAGCAGGGGGGGGGGGGGGGGCACTTCTCTGCCAACAACCGCGCTCGTCGCTCGTCCGCACAGCCTCTTATCTCTCCCACGCGCACGCAAGGAAGCGGGAAGCCAGCGCCGGAGGGAGCGGGAGGGGGGGGGGGGGGGAGTGCGCACTTCTACGCTGCCAACAACCGCGCTCGTCGTTCGTTCTACCGCACCGTCTCTTATCTGCACACGGCTCTGACCTTTATGCGCCGTGCATTCGCCGCTCAGTTTCCGTTGAAGCGATAGACCGCACGTACCTTCGCCCGCTGCCAGCGTTTTGACAGTCGTTGGCTGCAGTCATTCAGTGTGATCTATTCATGTTTGTGCGCGCTCACACCACGCTTGTTCATTCAGTCAGTAATAGTCGAGCCACATTTTCCAACGCACGCTACACATGCAATGCTGCCCAGATCGGCAGTGCAGCACTACAGGTGTGTCCCTTCGCACGCGCTGCCCACGGTAAGCGCTTCTCATCAACACCACCGTTTCACACGCGCCTTCTCGTGGTCATCGAATCTCTCTTCATGTCGGTCTACTTACGCCGCAGCACACCTGCTTACTTAATCAGCTCATGTTTACTACAATTCATATTGCTACCAAGGCCGCTCACCTTACTTCGTATGACATTGCTGTGTTGCTATCGCATTCATTGATTCGCCCTTAGGGCGAAACTGTGACATTTTTTTTGCTTCACCCTCGCAGCTTGCTAAGGCGTCCGCTGGACCCACTCCCCCTTCTAGTACACTCTAATGTTAGAAATGGTGTCGAAGACTCTACGCGTTAAATGCAAGCCGACTGAAGCCGCGGCTCTGTAGCCGGCTTTAGGCCAACAGTAATAAAAGGTGCCAACACTTGGCGCGAGAGCAGGGCGAACGCGAGAAATTTGAATTGAATTCATCAAAACCTCCATTGCATCTATCATGGGATGAGTGAGAGGGGAGGGGAAGAGCGTGAGGGGTGGAAGGAGGGGGATAAGAAAGGGTGTTTCGTATCAGGGGCGGCAGAAGACTATCGTCTTTCCACGTCATTTTCAGCGAAGCAAGCAGATATGGGGCCAATT
Source organism: Dermacentor silvarum (assembly GCF_013339745.2). NCBI lineage: Eukaryota > Metazoa > Arthropoda > Arachnida > Ixodida > Ixodidae > Dermacentor > Dermacentor silvarum. The sequence goes on from NC_051154.1 coordinate 364,940,071, forward strand.
TTTTTGTGGGATTTCAAGTTGCGCAAGGGAAAGCTTAGAAGACGGCTTGTGAAGAGCACTTGCGACTGTATGTAGTTTACTACATAAAAGAACAAATTCCGCACCTGGACAGCACGCGGTTGAGCAGTATAAGGAAAACATTACACCACCTTCCCGTGGGTGAACCCTGAGCAGTATGCGAAGCAGCCATGGGGTCGACTTCGCGAGCCCGAAGTTCGGGATCGGCCTGTCGCCGCTGCCGTTTCGTGGCAGCGGCTCGAGCCCTCTTCTCCGCGGCGCTGTCCACGGCGCTGACCATAGGTCGGCGCACTCACTCATGAGTGCACTCACTCACACTCACTCGCACTCATTTCAAAGGCGTGAGTGCGAGTGCGAGTGAGTGCCACTGAGTGTGAGTGCAGGTGAGTGCGAGTGCGAGTGAGTGCCAGTGAGTGTGAGTGCAGGTGAGTGCGAGTGCGAGTGAGTACCAGTGAGTGTGAGTGCACGTGAGTGCGAGTGCGAGTGAGTACCAGTGATTGTGAGTGCAGGTGAGTGCGAGTGCGAGTGAGTGCCAGTGAGTGTAAGTGCAGGAGAGTGCGAGTGCGAGTGAGTACCAGTGAGTGTGAGTGCAGGTGAGTGCGAGTGCGAGTGAGTACCAGTGATTATGAGTGCAGGTGAGTGCAAGTGCGAGTGAGTGCCGGTGAGTGTGAGTGCAGGTGAGTGCGAGTGAGTACCAGTGAGTGTGAGTGAGTGTGAGTGCAGGAGAGTGCGAGTGAGTGCCAGTGAGTGTAAGTGCAGGAGAGTGTGAGTGCGAGTGAGTACCAGTGATTGTGAGTGCAGGTGAGTGCGAGTGCGAGTGAGTGCCAGTGAGTGTGTGTGCAGGAGAGTGCGAGTGAGTACCAGTGATTGTGAGTGCAGGTGAGTGCGAGTGCGAGTGCGAGTGAGTGCCAGTGAGTGTGAGTGCAGGTGAGTGCGAGTGCGAGTGAGTGCCAGTGAGTGTAAGTGCAGGAGAGTGCGAGTGCGAGTGAGTACCAGTGAGTGTGAGTGCAGGTGAGTGCGAGTGCGAGTGAGTACCAGTGATTATGAGTGCAGGTGAGTGCGAGTGCGAGTGAGTGCCGGTGAGTGTGAGTGCAGGTGAGTGCGAGGGTAGTACCAGTGAGTGTGAGTGCCTGTGAGTGTGAGTGCAGGAGAGTGCGAGTGAGTGCCAGTGAGTGTAAGTGCAGGAGAGTGTGAGTGCGAGTGAGTACCAGTGATTGTGAGTGCAGGTGAGTGCGAGTGCGAGTGAGTGCCAGTGAGTGTAAGTGCAGGAGAGTGCGAGTGAGTACCAGTGATTGTGAGTGCAGGTGAGTGCGAGTGCGAGTGAGTGCCAGTGAGTGTGAGTGCAGGTGAGTGCGAGTGCGAGTGAGTGCCAGTGAGTGTGAGTGCAGGTGAGTGCGAGTGCGAGTGAGTGCCTGTGAGTGTGAGTGCAGGAGAGTGCGAGTGTGAGTGAGTGCCAGTGAGTGTGTGTGCAGGTGAGTGCGAGTGCGAGTGAGTGCCGGTGAGTGTGAGTGCAGGTGAGTGCGAGTGAGTACCAGTGAGTGTGAGTGCCTGTGAGTGTGAGTGCAGGAGAGTGCGAGTGAGTGCCAGTGAGTGTAAGTGCAGGAGAGTGTGAGTGCGAGTGAGTACCAGTGATTGTGAGTGCAGGTGAGTGCGAGTGCGAGTGAGTGCCAGTGAGTGTAAGTGCAGGAGAGTGCGAGTGCGAGTGAGTACCAGTGAGTGTGAGTGCAGGTGAGTGCGAGTGCGAGTGAGTACCAGTTATTATGAGTGCAGGTGAGTGCGAGTGCGAGTGAGTGCCGGTGAGTGTGAGTGCAGGTGAGTGCGAGTGAGTACCAGTGAGTGTGAGTGCCTGTGAGTGTAAGTGCAGGAGAGTGCGAGTGAGTGCCAGTGAGTGTAAGTGCAGGAGAGTGTGAGTCCGAGTGAGTACCAGTGATTGTGAGTGCAGGTGAGTGCGAGTGCGAGTGAGTGCCAGTGAGTGTAAGTGCAGGAGAGTGCGAGTGAGTACCAGTGATTGTGAGTGCAGGTGAGTGCGAGTGCGAGTGCGAGTGAGTGCCAGTGAGTGTGAGTGCAGGTGAGTGCGAGTGCGAGTGAGTGCCAGTGAGTGTGAGTGCAGGTGAGTGCGAGTGCGAGTGAGTGCCTGTGAGTGTGAGTGCAGGAGAGTGCGAGTGTGAGTGAGTGCCAGTGAGTGTGAGTGCAGGTGAGTGCGAGTGCGAGTGAGTACCAGTGAGTGTGAGTGCACGCGAGTGCGAGTGAGTGCCTGTGAGTGTGAGTGCAGGAGAGTGCGAGTGAGTGCCAGTGAGTGTGAGTGCAGGTGAGTGCGAGTGCGAGTGAGTACCAGTGAGTGTGAGTGCACGTGAGTGCGAGTGCGAGTGAGTGCCTGTGAGTGTGAGTGCAGGAGAGTGGGAGTGCGAGTGAGTGCCAGTGAGTGCGAGTGCAGGTGAGTGCGAGTGAGTACCAGTGAGTGTGAGTGCACGCAGGCGCGGATCCAGGGGGGATGTCCGGATGTCCTGACCCCCCCCCCTCAGATTTCTGCATCGCCCCCTCGCTGACAAAAAATCCTGTCGCAAAAAAAATATGGCCACCAGCATTCTTCAAAAGTATTTTTCGCGAGTACCAGTGGTATCAGCCATGTAGAAGTAAAGCTAGTTCGCTCACAAGCTTAGTTGTATTCCGTAGGAGTGTGGTGTCGCGAAGTTGCCGTAGTTATTTTTTCTCATGAATACCTTGGACCTCCTGGCGCCTGCCGTGCCTTACTCGTCCCGTCGGTGGCGTCGAATGAACGAGGGGACGTCCCTTTTGCCAAACACGCCGAGGTCCGTTCGAGCACCTTCGCGCCTGATTAACTTATATAGTTTCCCTTTGGGGTGTCAACAGTTGCCTCATTGGCTGTCATCGGTTCCGCGACCAACCTGCTTAATGATAGAGATATCTTGCTGAAGTGTTCATATGTAAATAATATCTAACAGCTAAACTAAGAACTACGCATAGGCAACTTTTTTTTAACTCTAGCACTCATTGTGATCACAGTTACACGTTGAAAATATCCGGTACGAGCACAGTACTGTTCGTACGCTACAAGTTTTTCATTGTAACTTCGCAGTTTTATCGTTATTCTTGTAGGTGGCGTCGTGAGTCTTCATACGCGGTGATTCGCATATCGTAAACAACCAGAGTAGTGGTTGCTGCGTTGGAGCGGAGCGTTACGCCCGCATTCAAGAACGTTCCTCTAGTCAGCACACCACCACGACTCAAGAGAGAAGATGGCACCACCATTCCTCCACAGAAGTGGTCACTGAGCTTCATGGTCATTCACGGGAATTCGTGAGAATTGTCGCGTCTTTATTCTCGATTATTCTGCGCAGTACAACAATTGAAATTTGTAGTCTGATATCTCGGAGCACGGACACCCTAGAATAATTCTTCCGACTGATACTGTGTAGAAACTCGAATGTCTCCAAGTTTTCAATACAAACATATTCACTTACTGCAGTCAACAAAAAATAATTGTTCAATTTTAGTTAATTGGGCTGCTCACAGCGATAATTATCATCTCACTTTGTACCCCTAGCCTCATAACTTATTTGCACAGGTGGTCTTCGCGTGCCTCCCAGTGCCTAACTTTAAGAAAACCATAAAGCTTAGTTTTTAACACCCTGTATTATCAGGCGCAGCCGCCAAGCACATGGCTGTATTGACCCTTTTCGCGGAGCAGTTTGTTTTAGAGAAACGAGATGGCGCTCACGGCGGCGCGCCATACCTCTCCTCAGCGACCGCGCACGAATACGAAACCATTACTGCTTCTACCTTGCTTCTGTGCGATCAGCTGTCGGAAATGCAACTGAGTTTTCGCTAACACACTGTGCTCCAATCATGCTAGATTGAATCATGTTGATTGAAGACGTGTGCAGTAGTTGGCTGCAAAAATAGTGACTGTCATGTTAAGGAATAGAATGAATATGTGTGGTCAAGTTCGCGGACCGCTGCTGCAACTGTCCGAACGTGTTACGGACACTTCGTGATGTACATCTTTCCTCGAGGATACAGAAATTTGCTCATCCGCCAGCCTTGTGTCGCTAACCTTCAAAGAAAGGGCTTCATCCCCAGAACGTCGGCAAGAGTGAGTACCACTCGTTAAACAATGACAAAGGGAGTAGCGCCGCCTCTTGTCATACTATGTTTCGCGCGCGTATCTATACACATCTGTCCCAAATGGCAGGAAAACTTACGGCCACTCTATCGCCGACGTATCAAAATAAGTGAATGGGCGCACACTTGAATATATGCACACTGTATACGCACAATAAATTACGGACTACACCTATGGCGCACGAATGGTCGAAGCTGAATATTTCGTGACGGTCCACAAGAGTAAGCGGGTTACTAGCCGTAATATATATTTGCTACAAGGTATTACAATGTACAAAACAGCTACGTTGCAAGCCTTGTGCGCTGCAAGAACAAATTTATCAGAACTGAGCACACCCGCGAGCGATTAGGCAGAAAATAATCAGATAGCGTCCGCGCCGAGGAACTTCACTGAGTCAGAAACGTACAAGCCACTGCATCAAAATATTTGCCGAATAAAGAACAAAGCGTAAAATGCACTAATCCTGACTGAATTCATAATCGGAAAGCTTGGATAGCTTGGAATACACATTTAGCCCCGCTTTTAGAACAAGCACCATATACGCTGCTTGCGCTGTGTGGACATAGCTTAATCAGCTCCGAAAGCGCTTTTGCATGTTCTATGAAGCTGTGATCAAAGCTTCGGGGCGTCCACCTAGTCACCGTCTACGATTTCTCCGAAAATAGAGGTTTTCTAAGCCGCGCCGGCGTCATGCACTTCCATTGTAAACAAGGAGGCAGTTGAGGCAAGCAATGGACGCGTCACCACGTGATCAAGCATGGTAGCGCCCACGGGATTTCCGCGAAAAGGGTCAATTGGGTAACGTCCTTTTCCTACAAGCTCGGAGAAACCAATACCTGGCTTCGCTACAGGTCTTCTTCCTCTTTCTGGGGTTTTACGTGCCAAAACTAGTTCTGATTATGAGGCACGCTGTAGTGGAAGGCTCCGGATTAATTTTGACCACCTGGGGTTCTTTAACCTGCACTACAACGCAAGAACACGGGCGTTTTTGCATTTCGCCTCCATCGAAATGCGGCCGCCGCGACAGGGATTTGATACCGCGATCTCGCGCTCAACGCCTGAGCTGACTGAGCCACCATGGAGGGCCACAGGTGTTGCTTTAGCCGTATAAAAAGCGGGTTTAGCGTGAGGAAAAACGGTAAATTTCGGTAAATAAGAAAGGCTACTATCATCATCATCATCATTGACAGAAGCTGACCCCCCCCTCAGAAAAAACCTGGATCCGCCCCTGAGTGCACGTGAGTGCGAGTGCGAGTGAGTGCCTGTGAGTGTGAGTGCAGGAGAGTGCGAGTGAGTGCCAGTGAGTGTAAGTGCAGGAGAGTGCGAGTGCGAGTGAGTACCAGTGCGTGTGAGTGCATGTGAGTGCGAGTGCGAGTGAGTGACACTGAGTGTGAGTGCAGGTGAGTGCGAGTGCGAGTGAGTGCCAGTGAGTGTAAGTGCAGGAGAGTGCGAGTGCGAGTGAGTACCAGTGATTGTGAGTGCAGGTGAGTGCGAGTGCGAGTGAGTGCCAGTGAGTGTAAGTGCAGTAGAGTGCGAGTGCGAGTGAGTACCAGTGAGTGTGAGTGCAGGTGAGTGCGAGTGAGTGCCAGTGAGTGTGAGTGCAGGAGAGTGCGAGTGCGAGTGAGTGCCAGTGAGTGTGAGTGCAGGTGAGTGCGAGTGTGAGTGAGTACCACGGAGTGTGAGTGCGAGTGCGAGTGAGTGCCTGTGAGTGTGAGTGGAGATGAGTGGGAGTGCGAGTGAGTGTCTGTGAGTGGGAGTGGAGGTGAGTGCGAGTGCGAGTGAGCGCCAGTGAGTGTGAGTGGAAGTGAGTGCGAGTGCGAGTGAGTGCTGTGAGTGTGAGTGTGAACGTGAGTGAGTGCGGGGCCAGGAAAAAATTATGGTGAGTGAGTGTGAGTGAGTGTTGTCCCACACTGCCGACCGATGGCGCTGACACTGGCGTTGACGCTGGCGCTGTCCGTGGCACTCATCGCGGCGTTGCGGGAGGAGAATGAGAGGAGCGGAGCGCGCGCGCGCGTCATTATACCGCGAGCTACAGTGGCGCCCCCCAGCAGAGTTGCAGCGCCTACCGACGCGCCTCTAACCTAAGCTGCTTCGCATTATCGCGCGCGGAGCCGCAGGTGTTACCATTCGTTGCGCAATCCGGAGAGGAGAGGAGCGTCGGAGAGGAGAGGAGGAATGCCGAGAGGTGATGAGACAAGGAGAGAAGGGGGAGGAGGATGCGCAGTGCCGGTGTGGACGCCACACAGGGGATGGATGGAGGGAGGGAGGGAGGGAGGGAGAGAGTGACATAAGCGACCATAAGCTGCTTCGCATCTAAAAACAAATGCCGCGTCGACCTGCGCAGCCAGTCTAACACTTATTCACCCTTTTCGCGGAGCAGTTTCTTCTCGAGAAACGAGATGGAGCTTTCGGCGGCGCGCCATACGTTGCCTCAGCGAAAGCGCACGAATACGAAATCATCACCTCTTCTGCCCTACTTTTGTGCCATCAGCTGTCGGAAATGCAACTGGGTTTTCGCTTACGCACTGTGCTTCATTCATGCTGGAAAATGTGGAGCGGTGGATTGAAGACGTGTGTCATAGTTCGCTGTAAAAATAGTGACTGGCATATTAAGGAATAGAATGAATACGTGGGACCAAGTTAACGGACCGTTGCTACATACGGACAGCCTCTGTTGCCGGCCCTTCTCAATGTACAATTTTCCGCGGAGATAAAAAAAAAGTTCACTTATCCGCCAGCGTTGTATCCCTAACCTCCAAAGAAGACTTCAACCCCGGGACGTCTGCAAGAGTGAGTGAGTACAGAGCACAGCTCGTTTAACAATGACAAAGGGGGTAGCGCCGCTTCCTGGTATACAGTAAGTTTCGCGCACGTTATCTACACACATCCACCCCTACTCGCACGCAAACTTACGCACACTCTATCGCCAACGTATTAAGAATATGTGAATGAGCGCACACTTGAAGCAGCGGGCCAAATCATGGGTGACAGCGACTACATCAACAGCACACGAATGGCCTAAGGTGAATGTTTCCTGACGGTTCACAAGAGTAAGCGAGCTAAGTAAAGAACAGCAAGAATAAATCTATTGCAACTGAGCACACCGGCGAGCGATTAGCCATAAAATAATCAGATAGCGACCGCACCGACGAACTTCAGTGACTCAGAAACGTGACAAGCCACTGCTTCCAAGTATTTGCGAAATAAAGAACACACACTGATCCTGATTCAATTTGTAAGCGGAAAGCCTGGATAGCTTGGAATACACTTTTTAGCCTCACATTTAGAACAAGCGCCATATACGCTGCTCGCGCCGTTTGGAGAAAGCTTAATCAGCTCTGAAAGCGCTTTTACATGTCCTCTGAAGCTCCGGCCAAAGCTCGTGTCGTCCACCCAGTCAGCGTCTACAATATTTCCCGAAACAGAGGTTTCCTGAGGCGCACCGAGGTCATGTACATCCATCGTAAACACGGAGGTAACGGAAGCAGCTGAGACAAGCAATGGACATGTCACCACGTGATCCAACATGGCAGCGCCCACGGGATCGCAGCGAAAAGGGTCAATAGCTGGCGCTAAAACTGCGCGCGCCAAACACGAAACCGGAAGTGTGTTTCAGGCATTCACTTCAACCGCTTGTGGCGCAACAGTCAATTCGGCCGCTGGGCTCTATGCATGGGAGTGTCCGCTCTTGTTGAATTTGTTTCTCCGAGTCTTGGCGCTGTCGCCTTTTGGGCTCAACAGGAGATACTCGTAACCTCTGGGAATCCACGCTGTTGTAACACAGCTACTGCTCTAGCGTATGGCTGAGTCACTTTTAGCAGACCGCAGCGAGTCGTGTCGAACTCTCAAAGCAAAGCGCGAGAAGCATCTGAAAAAGCGAACGGTGATGCGGGCGAGTTATTTATGACAGCCACGCGAACTGCGTGTTACTCCATGTCAGGCGCATAGACGTTGCTGCGGAGATATGTGTCGTGATGATGCAGTTCGGCATGAAGCCCCGGCAATACAGGGATTTAGTTCGGCACGGCCTGTCATGGGCCTGTCTATTCTGCGTACGTCAGTATACAGTCGGTGCCAAAGCTGACGGAGAGCTGCATCTGAGAAAGAACGGAGTATTTCCGCTGCATGGGCACAGAGCACGAAACTCGGGTTTCGAGGCCGTAGTACGGTGTACGGGAGCAACACAGTGTTCTGCGGTCATGCTCACAAACTGCTCTGAAATCCATCGTTTCCTGAGATCTTGGGGTCCATATACGTTTTACGTCGACTGTATGCACATAAAGATAGTGTCCATAGCTGGACGACTGCGCGTGCACTTCGGCCGCCATGCGTAGTCGCTCTTACCCGCCGGGGTGGCTCAGTCAGCTAAGGCGTTGCGCTGCTGAGCACGAGGTCGCGGGATCGAATCCCGGCCCCGGCGGCCGCATTTCGATGGAGGCGAAATGCGAAAACGCCCGTGTGCTTGCGTTGTAGTGCACGCTAAAGAACCCCAGGTGGTCAAAATTAATCCGGAGCCCTCCACTACGGCGTGCCTCATAATCAGAACTGGTTTTGGCACGTAAAACCCCAGAAAGAAGAAGAAGTAGTCGCTCTTCTTGCGACTCTTGTGTCTGCCACAAACTTGTGGTCATGCTGGGCGTACGCGTCACCGCAGAAAGCGCTAGCGCCGCCAGTCGGCTCGGCATGAAAAATTTCTCGACCTATGTATTGTTCCCCTCATGCACGCTGCATGAGCTACGAATGCCCGTTGTACGGTTCTGATAGTTCGTTTACATCCGACGCTTAATGGCTGTTTGGACCAGCCCCAATATTTGTGAAATATATGAAATAAAAAACGGCGAAATTATACTTTTAACAAGTTTACGTGACTCTGTCGGAACCAATTGTTCAACGATGAAAAGTCGTAGTGACCTACCGAGAAAGCATCGGAGAAGATTCGTTTCACCATCTTCGACAGCCTGTGGGCAATAACTCAAGAGCGGATGCTCGAATGTCCTTGGTTATGATGAAACGTATTTATTTGATTAGAAAAAAAATGCTAATCATAGCAAACAGAAACACCTGCACGACAATATACAAGGTGAATAAAAGCGACAAACGAGTTACTTTAATCAATCACGCATCCGATAGCAGCACGAACTTGATCATAACTGTTAATTGCGTCTACACGTAAGGGAAGGCGATTTCATTCAGACGACCTTCTGGGAATTAGTCTAAAGATTATCTAGTCACGCAAAATGTAATACGACTTTGTGGCAGTGGTCAAACGAATACAGATGTGTGAAAGTAAGACTATTAATTTGTTAAGAAGGATAGGGATTGAAATATTTTTGGAAAGGGCATAATCTGGTGGCTTTGCGACAAGACAGTAGCGATGGGAACCTGGTTCGGTGTATGTTTGATAAAATAAAGTTGGTTGTATTTCGTTTGCAGTATTTTTTTTTCTGTCCTTGTTGAAAGGCGTGTAATGTTTACGCTTCTGTCGAGAAGCGCGCTTGTGCAGGGACGATGAAGTTGATTAACGCGGCTATATGGATGCGCTCAACCTTCAACGACGAGGCTGCTAAAGGTACTCGCACATGTGCGTCAGCAATGATCGGGCAACAATACAGGTTTGCGTTTTATGCTTGGTTATTTCGTGCGTTCTAAGCCAAGCGCAGCCCGTACGCTTTTCAGAGACGCGCGACGATTTTCACCAGACAGTTATCATTCGTTTGTTAGTGGGATTAATAGGGGTTAAATGCTGTGGCGGTGCAAAATGCCTACATCACAGCCGACTATCCTGGTGCACTCTGACTCGTGTGAAGCATTGTGACTCGTGCTCAGGAGCAAACGTTATATAGTTTGGCACCTCCTATATAAACACATGGTAGCGAGAAAATCGTATTTTTTTTTTTTTTTGCCAAGCACTGCACACGCTTTAATGAAGTGTGTAGCATTTGAAAGAAGTTAGAATGTTCCAAGTCTAGGCAGTTTATTTCCAGTTTCTGTCATAAATATTTTAGGAAAAAATTCATTCAAATGAAAATGAAGTATCAAACTTACCATTCTTTAGCTCAGCAATAAAAGAATGATATCAATATTAGAAAAACTGCACCTAGTAAAATATTGAAAGCGCACAAAATTGAAATATTATACCGCTCTCTGAGATATGCCACTACTCTATGAGTGAGACTTTTGCAGAATCATCGATAAAAATGTAACTTCGCGTACTTTGCAAATTAATAGGTAACATTTCTCCGTTTCAGATGCAATAATGGATGCGGCAGTTAACAGAAGTGCGATGTGTGTTTTTTGGTGCAGAATCACGGGTTTTAAAATTTCGCGCTTCTATTTTGTTTAATACCATGCAATGCCTGGGAATTTTCGTTCAAACATTACACGCCCCAAATCAAAATTCTGCTTCATATATAAAGTGGCGAGAACTTAACTTTCTCTTTCAAAGGCAATTAAGAAACTTCATAAGGTCAGTCATTCTGTTGTCTCACAAAAGCGCTGCTGCGTTTTACATTCATATGAATAGGGAGATAGAAGTTGGTGCCGAGCTAAAGGCTTCCTCTTAAATAGTGTAGCAGTTTAGATCAATAGATCGCCTGCGCTTCGAACATGCCGGACAAAAGCACGGCTGACAGGGCATGTGCCACGACGCACCAGCTCACGCATTTTATCGAAGGCTTCCGATTGTTCGGTGAGCTTGCGCCACAGCGAGGCCTTCCTCCTCGTGCTCTGCTTCCTGGTGCTGCAACTTGGGCCCCTCTGTTCCTCCACCCGGTTCACAATGGGGTCCACTGCCACGTGAGCGGTCGACCCGCCTGCAAGCGCAGCAGCCAAGTGCAATTTTTAGGTTCGGTTGATATGAAACGAGGTCCAGTGTATTTCCACAACTATGGGGCCGTATTCGCAATCGTTTTCGTTGTCATAGGCGATGTGCAAAGTGAAGTGCTTCAGGCTCCCTGGTCGCTTCCGGCGCATCTAGCCAGCATGAACATAGCCTTCGAGATCTGTTTCTGTTATCCAGAGAGCCGTCACTGGGCCGCGAATTTGAAGTTTTGAACACTACTTACCGGTAAGCTTGCTTCGCTATTATGTCCTGCTTAACGTTTTCTGTTATACGAACGACTCTAGCTTAAGACCACTTTATGAATACGCGACAGGCTACAGTCGGGTTGGTAGCTAGGCGGTTGACTCACTGGGTTTAGAGCTCGAAAGCAGCACAGGAGCTGTATAAGGGACGCTGTAGACAGTGCTGGGGATTATGACCATGTGCGGTTCTTCGACTAGAAGCAACTCACGGAATAACGAACATTTTTCGCGGACCGTTCCCAATGGAACGTAGGCGCGCGGCCGTCATTCAAACCCTTGACTTCGTGCACGGTCATGGGTAGAACAAATAACCACGAATAGCAGCGGAGCTACAGACAGACTTCAGGGAAGTTGAGGAACTTAGGCGTCTTATACAAATCCGAGTGTGTGTGTGCGAGGAGACAGTTTATTGACAAGTTGGAACTGTTACTAGATCCTGAGCACTACAGTAAGCAGGGTCTAATCGTAAGGAACGCGTTGTGAGGCTTTCTACACATGCCATACAGCTGTGCATCCGCCGTGTCTTTTTTTTTTCTGGGCTTAAAATATTAATTCATAATATCGTTCAAGACATACGCATTTATTGACCGCGTTTGTCCCTTTTTCTGTGCTCCTGCTATGCGGAAGCACGCAGTATAGTAAAGAATTCTCGGCCCACTACATCACCAAACCCCTCCGGAATTTAATTTACGTATTCGGGTTTCTTTTAATTTTATTGCGATAGCAATTATATGGACACTTCAACCGGATCTCTGCCGTCGGCGTCGTCGTCGCCGTCGTCGTCGCCGTGAGGTTCCCTATAGATAAATCTTCGCCGCGCGCCGTATGCCCGAGCGGAAGCGTGCGGGGACGCGCGCTATCACGGAGAGCGAACGCACTCATCTCCCACGCGCAAGCAAGGAAGCAGGAAGCCAGCGCTGGAGGGAGCGGGGGGGGGGGGGGGGGGGGCGCACTTCTACTCTGCCAACAACCGCGCTCGTCGCTCGTCCGCACCGTCTCTTATCTCCACACGGCTCTGACCTTTATGCGCCGTGCATTCGCCGCTCAGTTTCCGTTGAAGCGATAGACCGCACGTACCTTCGCCCGCTGCGGAGTATGCTTGCTGCCAGCGTTTTGACAGTCGTTGTCTGCAGTCATTCAGTGTGATCTATTCGTGTTTGTTTGTGCGCGCTCACACCACGCTTGTTCATTCAGTTAGTAATAGTCGGGCCACATTTTCCAACGCACGCTACACATGCAATGCTGCCCGGATCGGCAGTGCAGCGCTACAGGTGTGTCCCTTCGCACGCGCTGCCCACGGGAAGCGCTTCTCATCAACACCACCGTTTCACACGCGCCTTCTCGTGGTCATCGAGTCTCTCTTCATGTCGGTCTACTTACGGCGCAGCACACCTGCTTACTTAATCAGCTCATGTTTACTACAATTCATATTGCTACCAAAGCTGCTCACCTTACTTCGTATGACATTGCTGTGTTGCTATCGCATTCATTGCTTCGCCCTTAGGGCGAAACTGTGACATTTTTTTCGTAATGCTGCGTGAAGTTTTGCTAAACACAAGTTCTGTTCGTGAAAATGTTTCACCCATCACCATCTCCGAACTTTCTGTTGGACGTCTTCTGATGGTAAAACGACGACGGGGCTACTTGCCGCGAGCAAGCTTATAAAGAAAAGTTCCTGAATCAGGCGAAATAGGCAACTTCAAGTTCGTTGAAAAGTGAACGATCTAAAATTTGTTGCTTTTTAGTTTTCTGTTGTTACAACTTTTATTTTGATTGTTCTGCGTCTAAATGCAATTGGTCGGTAATGAAGTGCGTATGCAACCCTAATAAACATGTGTGTTCAAAGCAAGCGTTCAATTAAAAAGAAATTCCACCGACGATTACGATACTCCCTAATGCGAATTTTGCGCGCAGCTGTTTAGGTGTTTCGAATTCGCGATATATTTCATACTGAAAAAAATCATACTGAAAGACAGGGTGCTCACGGCGCCGGCGCTGAGCCTCTGCTCGGGCCGACGCCGATCGTTTTACGATCAGAAGACGTCCAACTGCAAGTTCGGAGACGGTGATGGGTGAAACGTTTTTACGAACAGAACTTGTTTTTCGCAAAACTTCACGCCGCAATACTAAATAGTAAAAGAAGCCCGAATTCGTAAATTTCGAAAAATTCGGGAGGGGTATGGTGATGTAGTGGACCCAGCACTCTCTACTATCCTGCGTGCCTCCGCATTGCAGGAGCACAGAAATAAAGGGACCAACGCGGTCAATTTAGCAGAAGCGGCACACGAAGCATTTGGACCGGTTGCATCGCTCATTGTTAGGAAGGAAAGCGTGAACACGGGAACGCGCGAGCTAACCCGGAGCGCATTCGCTCTAGCAGCGCGGCGCCGCAGGCCAGGTAGCGCATGCGCAGTGGGTCGGAAGCCTACGCCAGGGCTTCGTTTCCGCGCTGTCCGCATGCTTGGTCGCCGCCGGCACTTCGCTTTCCTCCTCACCCTTTCACCCCCCCCCCCCACACACACACACTTTCAGCGTCGTGGATTCCGTTGCACCCTCCTCTCCGATAAGTGGTTCTTGAGTGAAAGGGAAAGGTTGGCGCTATCTTCTGCAGCCCTTGAGGGAGCACGGCTCAGCGCCAACGGGGAGGGGTAAGTGGGAGCGAAAGAAGGGATGCCCCTCTCGCGACTTCTCCCTCGCCGCTTTTTTCATCCCCCGCTGCGCGCTGCGTTCGCTCTCACCTTTCGCTGCGCTCGTTCGCTCGGTTACAGGAGACGCCGACGCTCGCTGCACGAACGGGCGCCGAAGATCTCCAATCTCAGCTGCCTGGTCACATTCTGATGGAGGTGGCACGCAAATACCTTACTGTATTTCGCTTTAGGTGTACGGCAAATCCCGTGGGATCGAAATTAATCCGGAGCCCACTGCATGCATACCCCGAAATCCCGGCCGCCCCTTGCCGCTTTTAAACGTTAACTCCAATAATTTGATGTGATAGTCGGAATATTTGTGTTTGTAATATCCTACAAGCGTTGAATGGCAGTGAGTATGGGCTAAAACAATGTCATCTATCGTCATACAATAATGTGGCGACAAAAATGAGCGTGAAGAGTAAGGTTAATGTAAAGTTATAAGATGAGGCTGGTCGTAACTAGAAGATCGAATATTGGGCAAACGCATGTTCGGTTCATTATCCCCTAGGTGGATTAACAGCATCAGGGGATATTCAAAACCTACTGCTATCTGGCAATACCGGAAGCGTCCGCCATCTTTCATACGGCGCATATAGTTGTGAGACGCCTGTATCTCTCATCCGACCGCGCAATGAGTAGAAGCTTAAAGAGATACGGACACAAAAGTTGGCGGGTGGTTTTTTTGCGTCGGAACAAAAGTTGAACTGTTGAAAATAACGAATACAACAATTTGCTATGAAAAAAGAACGAGAATAATCTTTTTTTTTTTGCGATTTTCTGCTGCACCTTGCTTGCAAGCGGCCGCCGGCAGAAGCTGAAATTTGACGTCATAAGACCCACCCGCACAGCCGTCGCAGACTCGCAGTGTTTCCGGGGGTATCGGTCCCTTGCAGCGTTTGTTTAACCCCTTTCGGCGATCTTCGCACGTGGTCCGTCTGAAACATTATCCCCGTCGGCGCTCCATGCAGATAGGGCGTCTTACATGAGCCTTCCCGCGGTCGTTGCTCGGTATTGACGCGTTCGTCGCGGCGAAAAGAAATGGCCAGACATTGTTGTTATAACAGCATCGTCGGTCGTGACACGCCGTCGCACACGTTTCCCAGAGACGAGAAGGTGCGTGAATAATAATAATCAGGCCTCTCGGTTCCCTTTCTTCTCGTTCATTACATAACGAGGGCTCGAATCCGGCAACACTGATACCTTCAGCAGCATATGTGGGTTTCTTATGATATGATAATAGTCGGGCCCCTCGGTTCCCTTTCTTTTCGTTCATATATATATATATATATATATTGATAAGGTGTTATGCAACATTTGCAACAAATATATATATGTATATATATATATATATATATATATATATATATATATATATATTTGTTGCAAATGTTGCATAACACCTTGTCAATACGAAAGCATTATATGGCTTTTGAGACGGAAAATCTGGCGTAGTCGGCGTTGGCGTGACCATGATGGTCAAAAAGCCAAGAGAGTCAAGAGCCAATCGAGGCAGTTGATGACGTCAATTAAGGCAAAGTCAATTAAGACAGAGTAAATTGAGATGACGCTAGGACACATAATTAAGGTATATTTAGCTAAAGCCCTCGAACCCACGACATTTGGTGGTCGCAACGCTTTCGCATCAATCCACGTAGGGATAACAGTCCCCTGGATTTTTTTTTTTTTTTTTTTTGCGTTATACAAGGTTTGTGGTAGGTTTCCTTGGTGTCATCGTGGATCTAGAAAACGGACCTTGCTTATATTTCTTAAATACAAAGGGATGGTATGGGCAATGTGTAGACAAACTTCATAGTGTGGACAAATCACGGTTTTTCATAAAAATTACGCATGCAAGCTATCGAGAAATAGGCATGTTTTATGAAAGATGCTGAATTTTACCGGCTCTCCCAGCTGAAAGAACTATAAACGTCATCGAAATCCCATTTGTGGGGGCGGGGGACATGGCCTGCGATATTGTTAAATAATATGTGTATGGGTGTATTGCTGGGTTTATGAAGTTCCCTGGCAAGTGACCGAAAGCGTTATAAACAGGCAGCGTTTCAAACGGCATAGTATTTGATTTAATCACAGGCAACGCAATCCTTATTGCGACTGCTTGAAACAGCTTCGCGTGGAATTTGGGCTCCGATTACGCAATGTCACACACCTCTGTTGTCATGCGTTCTCTTTTATTTGTAAGATACTGTGTTGCATTCCTCCAGAGCGTTATCTAAGCCTAGGATGAGATCTATACCCACCGCTGGGTGACCACGGGCTGATTGCTTCAGACGGGCAGCCACTGAACGCTGCAAAGGGCGTGGTGTCTCGCATGGGAGAGTCCACTGCTTTCGGCGGCCAACCGGGGGACAACTTTTGGGAGCCACCTCCACCAGGAGCCATGGAATACTGGGATGAGATGGGGAAACAATTGTATGCATTCACCAACGCCACTTCAGCCTGATTGTGAACATCGGTGTCAATTAATTATGTTTGCTACAATGCATGATATTGAGCAGCACTAAAATAGCAGGTGATCTTTATTCGGGGACGTACCAATTTGTGGAACAGAAAGTCACAAATTCATGTGCCTATATGCGGCATGGGCAGCCCCGTCTAAGAACATCCAAAGAAGTTAGGAATAATAAATTGAGCTGCATCACTAACACACATTTTTGCATGCGAACAGTGCAAATATTACAGTTGCATTTAGAAATCACCAAAGGTTCAAGCTTAGCAGGTTTCAATGACTTCTTCGGAGCCGGAAAGGCTCAAGTAAGATAAAATGCTTTGAAATCACTAGCGTAGTCAGGCGCACCGGTGCTAAGCTTGCGGCATAAAATCTAAACAAAGAAAAAGCGCTTAACCTTGCACCCGGCCGCGCAACGCTTGAAACAGCGAAGCTGGGTGATCGTAGCCAAGCATTTTTCGGAAGTGCGCGCGAACTTTTCATCTTAGTACTCGTGATGATGATAATTTCTTTTCACGCGTCTCGGACTTAAGATCGTCACTGCGCATTGCATTGCGTAGCTTCCAACACCGACACCGCGTTGCAATGACGACACCGGATTGCAATGCCGACAACGCGTTCGAGCAGACCCGCTCCGAGAATGCGTGTCTCTCTCTCTCTCGGACTTACGGCCGTCACTGCGCGCTGCATAGCGCAGCTTGCAACACCGACACCGCGTTCCAATGCCAACACCGCGTTCCACCACATTGCAATGCCGACAACGCGTTCCAGCAGACCCGCTTCGTGAATACGTCTCTCTCTCATTTTCTGTATCTCTCTCCCGAGCATAGCGCGCTAAACCTCTTCTTCACCTTGCAGAGCATTCGCACGAGCGCGTGCGAACGCGCCAGCTGTGGACGAAGACGACGGCGCTCGCAATGCGCAAAAGATATCAGAAAGCACGAGACCCGGAACTCCGAAATGAATTGCGCGTTGCATTCGTTAGAGCGCGCGTTGCGTACAGGAGACATATTAAAGAGGCGCAAGCACGAGCGCTCAAATGATTTTGCACCATGGTGCCTATCTTACACCATGTTTTGCACTGAGAGCTCGAAGAGCCTTTTTGGTGTGGCGTTTAATTCGGCGTTCGAAAAAAAAAATGCCGTAGCTTGCACTGGAGGCGCAATGCTAAAGCGACAGTGGAGCTGTTGGGCACCTAGCTAGTCCTGGCTATTGGGCTAGGCCACGGAGGAAGATTATTTTCTTGCTCCGTTGGCTAGGCTAAGCACTACCAAGTCATCCCCAGCATTCCTCGAAATTTATTGATTATTGATCGATTATTGATTAGCTATTGTTTGGGTATCGATTGGCTATCGCAAGGTATTGGCCATGTATTTGAGATAGGCTAAGCACTACCAAATCATCCCCAGCTTTTTGCGGAATTTATTGGTTGTTGATCGGTTTTCGATTAGCTATTGATTGGCTATCAATTGGCTATCGATGACTGACTAAGCTTAAGTAGTCCCAACCAACAATGTTACCTAGACTTAGCCATGCTCAGCTTCGCTAGTTCACAGGGGTATGTGCCATTGCGCTGGGGCCCTTTCTGCACACCAGGACTGGCCCGCATTTTCTGTTAATGCGCCACCGACTTACGGCCGGCTTAAACAGCTCCGCTGTTAAATAGTTAGACCGCCGATTACGTTGCCCGCACTTCGGACTCCTGTAGGAAACATGACCGACGACGTGTTGGAGTCCGCGGCACTTTTACTACGAACACGGGTTTCCCGCGATGACATCAGCCACGACACACCCCGGCACAGGGAGCTCAGGGCGGTGGCGAGCGCCCCTGACAATGTACCGTTCTCCCTGGGTGAAATTGAGCATGCCATGGCACTTGGAAGGACTGGTTCGGCTTCGGGACTTGACGGCATAACCTTTCCTATGCTAAAATTATTATTTGAATACCATTCGGAGTTATGACGTCACCGCGCGTTGCCTAGCAACCACTTGGCACAGCTGCGCCCCGCTTCGCCGCTGCTCCGCACCGCCGCGCCGAACTGCAACGACCGCGTCTCTGCTCCATCGAGCCATGACGTCACTTGGCGTCGCCTAGCAATCACGTGTGCCTAGCTTCGCCTAGACATGTCAACGCTTCGCCAGGCCGCGTCTTAAAGCGCGTCGTGCGGTCAACCGAGAATCGCCGCGTCGGCGGCACGGAGGAAGATTATTTAGGAGTAGAAACTCCCGTCAGCGCGGGCGCTCGCGTGCGACCAGATAACGTCACATTAGTATGCGCCGACGGGGGCGCATGCAGTGGCGGCGCCTTGCGGCACGTCATGCAAGCAGCAGCGAAAAAAAAAAGAATGTTGCAGTGGCTTAGCTCGGCTATGCCAGGATATACGTAGCGTTAGCAAAGGTTCAGCTGATTATTCTTAGCTTTCCTGGTTGTCTAGATTGTCAAGGATTAGCTTGATTGTCATGCTTACTGCTGCTCCAATGACACACACAAACGCCAGTCAGAATCGCAGCGGCTCCAGCGCAGTGTCAGACGGCGACTGCACAGCGAGCGCGTGCCGGCGCCAGTGCGTCTACCACGGCTACGACGTCACTCCTCTGGAATGCGCAGACCGGCGGCGGTGAGTCGCGCGCGGCGGCGGCGGAGTGCGCGAGAGGTGCCGGCTCCGGTGGCTCCGGTGCTCAAGCCGTGTGACATCACTGATCCTTGCGCATGCGCAGCATGGCTCTTGATGTGCCGCGCGAAACGGGGGAAACGGGCTTGGCTAGGCCAGTGTAGCTAACGCTACAAAAAAAAAAAAAAAAAAAAAAAAAAGAGCAGCAGCCTGGTGGATCGGTGGTGCCGCTCGGGCGCGTTCTCTTCGGCGGCGCCCGTGTCTCCCGCGCTCAAAGTAGACGACACAGGCGTTCGGAGAGTGCACGCCGTAGCGTTGTTTTTGTGGGCCTTTAAGTCAAACAGTAACTGTTCTTGTCGATGTCTGTTCGAGGGCCGTAATACTAACAGCGCTGATACGTGCAGTGTACCCTTGTTCGGAAATTGCTAGCCTAATATGAGATGCAGGTGGGATGCGTGAGTGCCCTCAGTAGAAGTTGTGAGGCGCGGGGCCGAACGGGAGCAACGCGCGCGGCCGTGAACGAGAGAAACACACGTGACCGGTTGCCTTGGCAACCAAGACGGCGGTAATTTCTTTCTCGGTCGCCAGGTGCCGCCAGCATGATAGTTAGTGGCTCTAAAACCCCTCTATAGTAGTAGTGATTTCATTTAAGAAGAAAGTGACGCTTATTTCTGCTGCCCAATAGGGAGCACGGCGCAGCGTCAGGGGAAGGAGAAAAAGTTGTCGCAGTTTCACCTGAAAGGCGAAGCATCAATTGCGATAGCAAATTTGTAGAGAGCTATACGGAGTAATGATATTAGCTTTATCAGCTGTATAAACTTGGACATGCAGCAGCACCGGCAACACGCAGAACTGTTGTCGACGCCGTCGGCGTTTTGCCCGCATTCGCTCAAAATGCGTGCGGCGTTGGTGACTGTTGCCGGAGCCTCTGGTATAAATAGGCACTTGGTGCCGCAGCTAAACGTCGCCTCCCTTCCCTCCCCCTCCCCCCCCCCCTCCCCCACGGCCTCTCGCGCGTCGGAAGAAGGCGCGTTTGCTCTACATATATGGTGATTGTAAAGGAGAAAAGAGACGCCTACTTCTGCAGCCCTTAAGGGAGCACGGCGCAGAACGCGCGTTTGTTCTCCGCCGTGCGTTCATTCCCCGTAAAAGCGCGCGCCCCTCACGCTCTTTCACTCGCACATACAGCGTTCGGCGCGCGGCGCCGATTTCATCCCCATTGACGTCATACGGAACCTCACGGCGACGGCGAACGGCAGAAATCTGCGTTTGAGTGTCCATATAATTGCTATCGCAATAAAAAGGAGATAAAGATGTTGTATAAAAAGTAGCGGCACTCTACTCCTCCGCCTTCCCTCCTCCTCATTTCTCCTCTCTTTCGCGCTCCTTTTTCGACCGTTGCGCCGCCTACACCGCTTGAAACACGTGCACTTGTTTATCTTTCACCGCTGATCAGATTCGACGATCGCCGACTGTTTTCGCCGCTATCGTCGTGCTCCTCGCCAGTCGGTAGACGCTTCTCGGGCGAAAATGGCGATGGAGCGTGATCGTAAACAAACGCAGCCAGCGCCCGGGGGCTCGACGGTCCACGTGATGCCATTAGGCCAATACCGACGCGGCGTCGGCCTCGGACAGGGTGTGCGAGGAGGCGGCGGCATTCTTCAAAGCGTGACGCTACTTTTTATATATAGGGGTTTTAAGTGACTCCGCGGGCTTGTGACATTATCTGGTCGCCGCAACTGGCGGAGTTTCCACTCTTAAAGGTTTCTTGCTCCGTGGTCGGAGGCGAGCCCATCCGGAATACCGTGCCGAAGGTGCAGCCGAGAACAGGCGTCGTCGAGACCCCGAGTTTCGAGAACGAGAACGCGAGAGTGCGTTTGAGTATCTAGCGTCGTCGGGATAGCGACCCTTGCTGTAGCATGGTCGATCACAAACTCCGCTGTTTGCTCCAGCCATGCGCCACTAGTGTAAGCTACACTCATTTTTTACAGCGAAACTGTTACGGGCTCAATCTGCGATGGTCATGTCCGCGTATAGAAGAAAAACTCTTATTGGCGCGAGCATTTTTTTGTTTCGGACTTCTAATATTTCAGTCAGAGAAAATTTGACATAAAAGGCATGCGCTGCCGGTGTTTTGTTTCACGACATTTGTTTATGGGCTGTCATTCTCTAAATCCTGAGGAGCTGTATAAACTTGCAAATGTAGCACCACCAGCAACGCGCAGAACTGTTGTCGACGGCGGCGGCGTTTTGCCCGCGTTCGCACCGAACGCGCGCGGCGTTGGTGACGTGTTTATGAAGAACGTGCCAACCTTTCCCGAACACCCTATGACTGCGCACCGTACCGACCATTAGGCCATACTCCCTGCGGTCACTAAATAAATGAAAATCACCAGATGATATTGCCACCTGTAGGTAGTGGGTCGAGGGCAAGAGTGGGTCCAGCCCAAGAGAACAAAGACCGCGCGCTCCTTCCCTGCTCGAGCCAGACGGTCACGTCTTCCAAGAGCCAGCTGCTCCACGGGTTATTAAACATTTAAGACTACTTTTTCTCGAGGCTCGTGATAAACTGGTGGAGGTGCTGGGTATAAGCGTCTTCACGGATGTTGCAGACCCCTCCAAGGATCCGCGCTACGAATACAGTGCACACTCCGGTGCATGGGACCAGCCGCAGGATCAGGGGACTGTCCCTAGAAGTCGTCGACGCTACAGTTCCCACCACATCAGCAGGTATGACCAGCGCTTCCCTTCAAACCGCCCCAACCGGTACAGGAAGCACGATGTCGAACCGGTACACACTTGAGAGCCAACGGATCCCGATGACGTTTCATGGCACGGTGTTCGAAGACGTCGAAGACTGGATGGTCTACTTCGAGCGCGTGGCCTCCGTGAACGAATGGAACGACGCGGAAAAACTCAGACACGTCTACTTCTACCTGGAGGATGGCGCGCGTACATGGTTTCCGAACCGTGAGGAGCAACTGACGTTGTGGCGCGAGTTTTCTCGTCAGCTTTTGGAAACCTACACCAGTGCTGATCGCCACGAACGAGCTGAACGAGCGATTCAGGCCCGGGTCCAGTTGCCAAACGAAACTGTGACCACGTACATCGAAGACATGACGCGCCTCTTCCGACGAGCGGATCCAAGAATGACGGAGGTGAAGAAGCTACGTCATCTGATGCGCGGGGTCAAGGAGCAACTCTTCGCTGGCCTCGTACGGCGCCCTCCGAAGACGGTCGCGGAGTTCTTGTCCGAGGCCGTCACCATGGAAAAGATGCTTCTGCATCGCTCGAACCTGTATAAGCGGCAAGCAAACAGCATGTCGGCTGCTGACATTTTCACAGTCATAGGAAGCAACGGTGACTGTCTGCGAGAACTCATCTGCTCTGTAGTGCGTGAAGAATTGCAAAAGACCGCCGTAACACCGCACCCTACAGTAAGCTCCATAGCAAGCATTATCAAGGACGAACTGCACCAGGCGCTCCGCGACACCTTGTCTCCTGATAACGCTGCGGCAGTACCTCCTAAATACCACCGTGCGACCTACGCGGAAGCCCTGAAGCGCCCCGCTTCCTCTTCGTCGCTGTTCGTTCGTGCTCCTCCTACGGTGTCAGTTCAGTCGGCGCATCCGATATCGTACTACGACGCTGGGTACACGCCGCCGCCCGTTGTTCATGCCGCTCCATTTGCCCATCGTTCGGAGCAAGCGGTTCACTACGTCGACGACAGACGCCCACCTCCTCGGAAGTCGGATGTTTGGTGCACACCCGATCATCGGCCTCTGTGCTTCCACTGCGGTGAAGCTGACCACTTGTACCGCCAGTGCCCATACCACCGCCTTGGGATTCGCGGCTTTTCCGCATATACTCGCCGCCACCCCGGTACGGCCAGCGACCCCGGGACATTCAGGAATACCTCTCTCAGCAGCGCTTGCCGCCGCCTACCAGGCGGCAGTCGCGATCGCCGTCTCCGAGACGATTTTCACCTCCGCCCCAGCGGTATTCTCCTGAGCGGTCGACCAGTCCCCGTCGGGAAAACTAACTGAGGCGATATTTGGGGGCGAGGTCGCTGACGGTCGAAGCGCTGAAGACCTCCGACGGACGCAGTTACGGAAAGATACCGATCCGACATCACCTGCAGTTGAACGGGACGACCGGCTTTCGCTCGATATACCAGTGACTATTGACGGTTACGCCGTTAGGGCTTTAGTGGACACCGGCGCAGACTACACGATACTAAGCGGGGAAATAGCAACGCAGCTGAAGAAAGTGATCACGCCCTGGCATAACTCGCAGATTCGGACGGCTGGTGGCCACGTCGTTACTCCACTGGGCGCCTGCACGACTAGAGTTGAGATTCAAGGATCTACATTCGTAGCGAGCTGACTTGTCTTACGCGAATGCTCCCGTGACGTTATTCTTGGGGTTGACTTCCTGCAGGAGTACGGCGCGATTATCGATCTGCAGGAGCATCGTATCACTTTCTCTGCCAAACGAGCAATCGACGTGCATGAGGGCCAACGGCGCGACGACATACTTCGTGTTTCTGCAGACAGTGTAACGCTTCCTCCACGAGCCAGTGTCCTCGTCGACGTCACATGCTGTGGCTTACGCGATGGCGAAGCGGTGGCCGAAAGTAACTTGGAACACCTACTGAAGCAAGGTGTTTGCGTGGCTCGAAGTGTTATACAGATTCGTGCTGGTCATTCGCAATTGCTTGTTACCAACTTTAGCTACGAGCAGTGACACCTGTTCCGCGGCACTTCGTTTGCGTTTGCAGACGCAGTAGCAAACGTTAACAACTGTTTCACGTCAGAAATAGTGGAGACAGCAGACACGTCTCTGGGCCATCTCGACATCAATTCTGAACTGTCCACCGATAGCCAGACAGCACTGCGCAAGCTCTTGCTTGAATTCATGACCTGCTTCGCACATGCTTCCAAGGTACGCCAGACTTCCATCACTAAACACAGGATCATCACGTACGAAGACGCACGCCCGATACACCAGCAGCCTTACCGCGTGTCGGCAAAAGAACGCGAAACCATACGTACGCAAGTCCGGGAGATGCTTGACGATGGCGTCATTGAGTCTTCCAACAGCCCATGGTCGTCTCCGGTCGTTCTTTTCAAAAAGAAAGACGGAACGCTACGCTTCTGTGTCGACTACCGCAAGCTCAACAACGGGACTAAAAAGGACGTGTACCCGCTGCCGCGTATCGACGACTCGTTCTCATTCTCATATTCCTCATTCTCTAATAGTTCAAATAACCAATTACATCATCACATCTTAATTGTCATAATTGGAAATACATAATTCCCACCATAGTACAGTTTCGCTGGTCTTCCATCTCCGGGGTATGCAGTGGAAGGGCTCACCGTTTTTTTTTTTTTTTGTATGTCTGTAATTCGGCTCTGAAATTGGGGTATTTTCCGAAAGAATGGAAGGGGAGAGTGGTATTCATTCCAAAACATGGACGGCCACCGAAGACACTGGTTCTTATAGACCAATAGTCATGAATTCGCTCTTTAGGAAAATACTAGAAAGATTACTGAATTCGCGATTATATTACTTTCTATGCTCTCATTACTTAAAGGGACCCTGAAACGATTTTGACGATTTTGTACAAACGTACTGAGTCGATAGAGTAGGTCCTTCTGATCATTAATTGACCCATCTAAGCGCTCTACGTAAAGCGTGTAATTTATTATAAGGTTTTAAAGATGTGCTTCGGCTACCGATTGCAGCACGCCAAGCGGCTATTTTTTTTGCCCAGATGACGTGTTTTGCCCAGAATACGTCACTGGGGCAGCTATCTGATTGGCTGCCCAGGGCGCGTCATCGATTATTTTTGCAACATTATGGTGAACAAATGTTGTTCGTAATAGTTTAGATGTTAGTTAATTTGTTTCTATAAAAATAAAGTAACAGAAAGAGAATGCACAAGGACATGTATCGCTACACAAAAAAGCACTTCCGGCCCACAGCAAGTGTCGTCTGCTTGTGTCACAACGTGCTCCGGGTTCACGAGAGCTGCGCGGTCAGTGTTGGTCTCGAGCTTTCTTTTCACGAGCACCATGGTTCATCCTTGTTCCGTTGTGGGCTGCAAACGCAGCGACTGGCAGTATGTCAAGCTGCGACATCGTGTCCCTCTGCAAGGCAGCAGACGAGCGAAGTGGCTGCAGCGCATCGGACTTTCAGTATCCGATAGGCGCCTGGATCTGCGCGTTTGCGGTCGTCACTTTACACCGGATGATTACAACCACGATACCGTGCTAATGCAACGGTTTGGAGGCAGCACGAAGAATTTTCACCTCAGAGGCGAGGCCCTACCGTCTTTGTTCCTTCCCGTTGCAAAGGTAAGTCCACAAACAGGTCGTGTGCTGCTCGTCGGGCACGATTTCAGAACTATGCTCTTTGAGCACTACCGTACCGCTATCTATGTGTTCGGACTAGATAAAAATTTTGGAGAAGTCCACAGAGTATAGCGGCTGGCATGTTTCCTATACAATGAGCGCAAATAGACCTACCCTAGCAAATAATTGAGCTCGCGGCCTCCAGGTATAGTGCGACCGGACTGCTTGGTTCTAGCACGTCGATCGGCAAGAGCTCGGCGTTCTATAAATAATCGTAGTATCCGTCGTTCTGAGGGTGCACGGTCAAGCTTGTAATGTAGCTGTGACAGTGCATGTTATCGGCTTTCACGCACTTTTATCAAGCGCAATGCACGTGCAGAAAGCGAAACTAGACTGCGAATGCGCCGATACGAATGCAATCAGCACGGTGGGAAACATTGTTGTCCTTCATGTGCGTTTCGATGGGGACGAAATGCGAAAACACCCGTGTACTTAGATTTAGGAGCACGTTAAAGAACCCGAGGTGGTCCAAATTATTCCGGAGTCCCCACGGCGTGCCTCGTAATCAGATCATGGTTTTGACACGTAAAACCCCATAATCTAATTTTTTTTATGTGTGTGCGCTGCCAAACAAGTTGCTGCTTTCTTGCAGGGTCATACACCACCTCGGGAAAGCGTGACAGATCGTGTCGATGTATTGAAAACCTCCGCCAGCCAGGTAAGTACTCTCAACTTATACAATATATTACTGAAACAAGAGAACAGCAGATAAATGTACCGCATACAGGCGCTACATAATGCCTCACTCATATGCAGCTTCACACTGTGCAACAGGGTGGCCTAGGACAGGGCAGTTCAACGGATGTGGCTCTCAATAAATGTTTACTTTAGAGAAGCTAACTTCATATGCCAAAGTCATTTTCATAACACGTACCATAAGCATTTTGAACATCCTTAAACTGAATGGCTTGCAATTTGAAAGCAACACACCTTGCATGAAATTATTTTAATAACATAAAAAATGCCAATTTCATCTATGAAATACATTGTGATGCATTTGATGCGTCGTAATGTATGATGCATGAAATGAAGTGTGATGTTTGAAATATGCATTTAAGAAGATACTGAACTTCCATGTATGCATTTATTCTTTTCCATCACATATTAGACAGCCACAAGAAAAACCACAAGAACAGTGGAAACCCAGACGATACCAGAATGCCAGTCTGTTGGTAAGCTGACCAAACAACTCAGAAACAGTGCACATTCTATGCACATTTGCAAAACAGGGCTTTATTGGCAGAATTTTCATGTCAGCAGAATAACAGATAATGTTCACTATGGATAAGAAATTAGGCACCTTTTCACTCAAAAAGTTTTGCTAACCCAAGCGGTTTTAATCGAGCCACGCAGGTGCAAATGACCATGAAAATCATGGTTTCCACAGCGACACAGACGAAGCATCCCTCCACCACACAAAGTGCAGTGCTGAATCAGCGTGAAGCTGCATGCCCTGAAGCCCAAAGAGACACTGCAATACAAGTCACCCCACTACCATTGCTCCCAGCAGACTTCAGACCTCTCCGTGGTTCAACGCCTGTGCCAATGGAGATTGATGACTCTTGTGCAGGTGATGAAGACGAGCCAGCAGCTCAAGAAGACACCAGCTATGTGCCATCATTCAGCGAGAGCTTCTTCAGGTATCTTGTGCATTAAAATACAGTAGACTCACAACAAAATAAATCTCTCACAATTTTTCATAACAGTGCATGAGTGAACCCCAGAATGCTAATCGTATTAACAAAATCTGAGAACAAACTACACAAAAGGTTTACATAAGAACTGGACAAATGCAATTATTATAGAAAAACATCACAATACAAACGGACAAGCGCGAGAGCATATCAGCAATGGTCAGGAACTTTACAAACATACTAATTCAAAAAGAACAGAAGCGAGAAAACGTTAAATGGAAAGCAAAGATTGCAATTATAATTTAATGACTGCCTTCCGATAGCTTATTGAGCGAGTATTTCGTGCAGGGTGTGTCAACATATACCAATGGTTTAATTTTATCATGTACAGAATTCCATAATGACGTGCCAGAGAAGACAGCAGTTCATTTGCCATGCTTTGTTCAAATGGCAGGGTAGAAGCAAGTTATTGTTGTAGAAAACCTGGAAATGTTAGTAATCTTGAGATTGTTTGGACAAGCCAAGTAAAGATATGAATTTTTTTTTTACTTTGGAGATAAAAAGTGATAGCTTCTGTTTAAACAGCGCTGTGTGT
The DNA here is from genome assembly GCF_013339745.2 of Dermacentor silvarum. Taxonomy (NCBI): domain Eukaryota; kingdom Metazoa; phylum Arthropoda; class Arachnida; order Ixodida; family Ixodidae; genus Dermacentor; species Dermacentor silvarum. The sequence continues at coordinate 364,967,730 of NC_051154.1, forward strand.
GGCTTTTTTCGTTTGTCCCTTTCCCTCACGATGTTTTTTTTTTTAAACATGAACTACCAACATATCCAACTCTTTACCCTTCATAGCCCTCATAGACGCTATATGATACTCAAGCTGTGATAGGGGGCTAGAGTGACTGCAACTTAGAGTGCCATATGTGTGGAAACAACTATAGATGCGAAAAGGCAGCAGAATTCTCTTGAGAAGCATGTGGCTAAACTCTGTTTCATACACAGGAGGCGAGGCAGACAGCTTTTAGATGGCATGTCTTGCAACGAGCAAAAAAGTTCATTGTCTTTGAGAGCTGCCTGCGGGAATTGCTCACCACCTGCAAGGTCTGTGGCCAAGCAGTAGGCGACATCAGCTCCAAGGTTGTGGGCACTTTGCTCATAGTGGAGGGCATGTGTGACAAAGAACACATGCTCCAGTGGAGGAGCCAGCCACTTGTTCGTGGGAGTGGAGCTGGAAACATTCTTCTGGCAGCAGGAGTGCTATTTTCTGGCTGTGCAGTGGCTGCGACCTTGAGGTGCCTAAATTCTATCGGCGTGCAGACCATCACAGAACGGACCTTCTACAACTACCAGAGGGCCTACTTGCTGCCTGCCATAAACGAGGTTCGCCTACTGGGCCACATTTACAAAGAACTAGAGCATGATTTAGGCATAGTCTGATGGTTTTATACAACACCAATGCACCTGTAAGCTAATAGACCAATACAGGCTATCAGTTTTATTAGTGTATCAAGTCGATAATTTCATAATCCAATAAGATGAGACCTATAGAAGCCAATAAAGTATTTCTATTTGAATTTTTCCTAGGGTAATGTTCTAGCAACGTAATGTACAACCAACAGCCCTTGCATGACTGCCAAGTCTGATATCATAGAGCCTGATCTTGCAGTGCAAATTTAGATGTCAAATTAGGGATTCTGAGGACCAACACTGGCATTTGTCCTGTTTATCTCAATCTGTGCCATCTAAAGTTGCACCGAAACATCATGCTGCCTAATTCTTGTAACCAGCTGGCCCAACTTACTTGCTTCATCATGATTCTAAAGAATACAAACTCTGGTATATGGTGTTGAAATTTAGAAACTGTTTGTGTGTTTCTTTTATCTCACATTGAACAGTTTTACCATCCTGCTTTTTCTAGTTGGCAGTGCCTCGCACATGGCCCCAACTGAATACAACCCCAGTACATTAGGATGCTGTTATGGTAGCAAAATTGTAGCAGTTTTGTAGCAATGCATTAGGCACTTATATATTATGCACTTGTTTTTCCAGCTTTTCCACCGTAAGCAAGCTGAAATGGCCAGTGAGCTTGCTGGCTTGCAAGTCGACCTGGCAGGTGACGGGCGCTGTGACTCTCCAGGCCTACAGTGCCAAGTACATGACATACAGTGTGCTTTCTATGCAGAATGGCTGCATTTTGCACACAGAACAAGTGCAAGTTGGAGAGGTAACCACATAGTGCTACTATTCATACTATACGCATATTGAGTAAATTCTTATGAAACTATCTGCTGTATTTGTGCAGTCACCTGAAGTCCCTAACAGTGTTTCTATGGAAAAACAAGGGCTTGCCAAGTGCTTGATGGGTGTCGAGAAGCTGGGCATCAGGATACGTTCGCTGACAACAGGTACCATACAGAGATTGTGTTTTTTTAATTTTGGTGACGCAATTTGAAACAGTAAGCAATGCTGCTGTGTATGCTAGAGCATCTTATTTACATTGTTGTAATCAACTTGAGAACAAATGCCTAGCCACGTATATTGAGAAGGTCCAAAATAGCAACCTCCCCTGCCCCTAAGTCTGGATATGTATCTTATTGCAGGGTCAAGGTATGTGTAACACTGCCAGGAATGATAAAAAAAGACATTTTTTCTAACACTACGACACACTTGCTGTGAAACAGATAAGTAAAAAGGCTTATCGCAAGGGTTGGTGGTGGAAGCTGTTAATGGCGACGTGCGGTGAGCTGTGAGATTTGCTGGTGCTGGAAAAGGAGGCCGTGTGCATGGTGGAATTTTTGAGTGACGTGGGCGGGCAGCTGCTGCAGGGAAGCTGTCGTTGTGGGTGCCAATTGCTCTCGGTTACATGTGCCTCACACCTTTTCTTGTTTACATGTGATCTAGTGGTTGAAAAACATATCATTGATCCCAGTTTGGTGATATACTCAACGTTAGTGCCAAAATGTCTTGTTTTCATGCGCCGTATAGTCACAAATTGCTGCTGGAAAGCGTACTACGTCTTTACAAAAGATGACTGAAAATGTTCCTTGCCAACCAGCGGGTATTCAGGGGTGAATATTGAGCAGTCACATGACATTACAGACTGGTCGTAATTTAACACAGCGAAGTGTCTCGCTGATAGCTTCTCTCAAAGCCTGCAACTAGAGCTGGATGCAGAACTCTTTTTTCACGACAGCTAATTGTGAGCTGATTTACATCTTAAAGATGTTTCTTCTCAAAATATTATTGCGGTACTGCAAATGAAACTGACTCTTGCGCGTATTCCGCGGCCGCCTATGCGACGGATGCACTCTCTTTTGCCGCTAGCAACATGATCGCTGTGGCTTCACTCACTCCCGTAGGCGGCTGCGAGGAGCTGCTACTCTAGGAGTTTTACATAACCTCCTTGCTCACTAAGCTTCATTCTTTTCACAGACCGACATCCTGGTGTCAACCGCTACTGCCGCGTGGAGAAGCCAGAGATTAAGCATTGGTTTGATACTTGGCATGTTGCTAAAGGTAAGCACATATCCCGGTTTCAGGCCAATTTAACAATAGCATGCACAAGAATCGCATGAACCACAATTCAGCCTATTCAAGAGGATTACCTGACGAGGTAGACATTTTTTTCATGATTGATCGCAATGTCTAGATGTCTGCCTAGCTTAAATCCTAAGACCAATGGCATTTTGCTGCATCTGTGCCCAAAATATTCTAAAATATGCTTTGTTGTTGTGGCTAAGGTAATCTCGAACTGTGTGACACACACTTTGAAGGAACTGCAAGCTGGAACGGCGACATATTTCTTAGCACACATGGAGGCTGTATATCTTGAAAGAGAGTCTAGTCTCAAGATTTCCTACAGACTTCACTACAGGTCTGCGTCAATTTCTCAGTTACAACAGGTGACGTGAAGTGAGTAATTAAAGAGAGTGGATTTTTTATTGCCTACCTCTACGTTGCAATGCGATTTATTGCGCAAATTATGCTTGTCTATTGCAGAAATGCATCTAAGCAGGTGGAACACTTTCTTATCACAAATGATCTTTAGAAATGTGTGCATACTAAAAGGACAGGTGACATGCAGGAATGTGTGTTAGTTTCTTAAAATTGAAATAAATTTTCATAAAGATTGCATTTTATGGTTCAGATTGGTCAATACAGCACCTGGCACTGTTACTTGCTTAGTAACAACCATCTTGCTCACGCGACAATCCTTGCTTTATGACTGCAGTGTCAGTAAATAAAATATCTAATAACCCCTTGTCATATATTCTAGGTCTGAAAAAAAGCTCCTGGCTGCTAGCCGCACACATCAAGTTATCACACCTTCGATCCAAAGCATCCTAAACCACCTCTACTGGGTGGCTGCCATGGGCCAAGGTGATCGTGAGCTTGTCACCAGCATGTGGAGAAGCCTGCTCAACCACGTGTGCAACAAACACGATGGCCATGATGGGCCCTACAAAAAATGCCTCCATGACTCCCTTGACGACAGGGAATGGTTGAGACCAGGTAAGCACTACTGTATATTGTATTCTTGCCCTACACAGCATTTCTTAGTGTGGACATCACATCTTCAGATAAAAAGCTAAAAAGATTTTTAATTTGTTATACGTATCTGTTTCAGCATCACCTGCATTTCTTCGTCTCAAACTATTGTCGACAATGTAAGACTACTGAAAGATATCCACCTACTGAAAGATATCCTGAGGTCCAAACGTTTTCATTGGAGTCCTTCCACAGCCTGATGAATCGGTTTGCTCCAAAGTCCAATGCCTTCTCAGTGGACGGAATGCAAGAGGGGTAATTTTAATTTCGACATCTAAGAAATAAGAGAAGGGTATAATTCAAACCTCTCTTCATTAGAACGAGGCTCGCTGTGCTGCACTTCAATGAGAATGCTGCACGGCACCAAGCACTCACTCAGGATGGAAAGCAGCGGTGTAAGATTAAATCTTCCAAGGCAAGGCGAGGCCACTTCACTGTGACTACAGTGAAAGAGGACCCAAGCTACGGTATGTAACATTTCTGGACAGATTGTAACATACCAACACGTGTGCACGAAATTCTTGCCAACCATAGGGCAATTACTCTGCAGTGCGATATTTTCGGCATTTTCGCTGTTTTGTAAAGCTCTAGTGTCGTCAACGAACGTTTTAATAAACCGTGGGGTATTATGCCCTGCGGCGGCATCTTTAATGACCTTAGCAGGAAACCAATGAAACTATAAAGATGTGCCAAATCTGGCAAAATCGTACGCACAGGAACTGGGAATATAACAGTTAACCTCTACATATGTACAGTACAGGTTTTTGTTCGACCTAAACATGAATTTGCAGGATGATAAGGGAAGCTGATCTTTGTGTACAATTCTTTCTAGCTAGACAAACATGGTGCTATAGACTACCAAGTTTTACGGCTATTGGAAGATGTTTATGCTTGGGCGAGTGCTGCAAATACATGCGTGTTAATCGGAATGTACAAATTTGGGTCAACTCTTATTTCGCTATCCAAATACATGTAAAACTGAGAAGTTCTCTCATTACACAACCGCTTGACCAATTCTACTGAACTCTATTGCATTTGAGAAAAGCAATTTCTGCTGAGCGTCGGAAGCAGAATCCTATTGTATGAATGTATCCTAATGTATAAAAGATAATACAAAAAAATTGAAAAAATGGTTGCCAACACTTGCGCACAACTTAGTTTGTTGCGCAACACTTGCGCACAACTTCATACTGATACTGCACCTCTTCACTATGCAGGATACGTTGATGACTTCATGCAAGATGTGGTCGAGCGCTGCGAACATTCTTCATATAAGGAGGGCTTTCTGAGCTGTGAAAAGTCTCCACCGTGCCACATGTCACTTGGTTTTGAAAGACCATCAAAGCAGGAGCTCATCGCACAAAGGCGCACTCGCTTCCCAATGGCATTAACATTAAGCAATAGCAGCTAGATAGCCACCACCGTTTGTGTGAACTGGGCTAATGCACTCAGACAGCCATAAAGAACTTGGCGTGTCAAGAGAGCTTTGGAGACCACATGACAGTACAATTCAAGTGTACACACACATCCGCAATGCAGTCACAATGATTTATTTGAACCACACCAACGCCTCCGTGGTCAAGTATGCACTGGTCTGTTAAAAGTACACACATGAAGAGAACCACTCGGCTAAACGAAGTCGGGTAGCCACCTTTCCTTGGGACAGCATGAAAGACTTGGCATTTCAAGGAAGCTTTGCAGACCACTGCATTGGCTGTGTTCCATATTTAGGCCAGCAACGCTGCCTGTCGGGCACCACATCACCTGATACTATATTGCCGCGACCCCCTCTGCATCGAGCCACGATAGTGACGACAAAGACGACCAGATGCCAGCAACGTCACACATACTTTCCGCAAAGAAATCCTGCAGGCTTGCCCCGACGAAGCCCCCTCACGACACCTCGGCTACACACGGACATTGGCACGAGTCAAAAACAAATATTACTGGCCAAAGCATGCAGCCGATGTGAAGCATTACATCAGAACTTGCCTTGACTGTCAGTGACGCAAAGTACCACCCACTAAACCCGCCGGGCTCTTACACCACGTTGCAGTGCCGGTGTTGCCGTTTGCGCAAATTGGAATGCACCTTCTAGGCCCACTTCTGACATCTGCCAGCAGAAATAAATGGGTCATAGTTGCGACAGACTACCTCACGAGGTACACAGAAGCCAAGGCACTTCCGAGTGACATGGCAGCTGAAGCGGCATAACGTTTCATTGAGAACATCGTCATAATACATGGTGCTCCAGCTGTCATAATAACAGACAAAGGAACCGCTTTCACAGCTGAGCTTTTGAGAAGTGTGCTCAGGCTCAGCAGCACGGCTCATAGGAGGACAACAGCCTACCATCCTCAAACAAATGGGCTTACAGAACGACTCAACAAGACCCTCGCTGACATGCTCTGTATGTACGTCAATGTGGAACACAAGAATTGGGAAAATATACTGCCATATGTCACATTTTCGTATGATACGACACGGCAGGAAACAACAAGAACGACGTCGTTCGGTCCTCTCCACGGTCGAGAAGTAACGACGATGCTTGATGCTATGCTGCCCCATAATTGTGGCGATACAGAGGATGACGCTACCGATTTTACAGAGCGCGCCGAGGAAGCCATACAGCTCGCGCGTGTCTGAATAACCAGCCAGCAAGATTGTCCTTAGAATGGTGTCAGAATTGGGATGCCTGCGGGGTTCCCAGAATATGAGCTAGTATGGACGCATTGCCTCCTTTGGAATGCCTCGTGTTGCCCGAGAACGCAGCCGACAGCTGGAAGACGTTTCAGCAATTCCTACTTGAAGGAAACTGGGAATCAGCGAACAATGCAGAGAAAGCTGTCATATTACTTCACTTAGCAGGCCAAGAAGTTATTGATGTCTTCAATACTTTTCAGTTCACACCAGCTCAACAGGATGACTACGATGCACTAGTTCACCGGTTCAATGCATACTGCGAACCGCAACGTAACGAAACATTTGAAAAATTGCTTTCTGCACGCGGATGCAGCATGAGGGTGAACTGTTTGAGCAATCTTCACGCAATGTGCAGCTGGAAGCACAATCATGTAATTTTGGCGAACTGAAGGACTTCATGGTGCTTGACCAGCTTGACTGTGGCACCACGGACAAAAAGCTAAGAGCACGCTTGTTGCACGAAAAGGAGCTGACATCAGACAAGGCCATTGATTTCTGCAAGGCGGCTGAGATGCATTAAGCCAGGCTTGTGTTTAGGACCATGACGATACCTCCACTGCCGTTGACGGGATCGCCAAGGGATGAGACACTGTAAAAAAAAGTAGACCTCTGCATTGCTGTTGGTTCTGCGACAGAAGCTACCCACTAAAGTGGTGCCCGGTGTGGGGAAACACTTGTGGAATCTGCCAAAGGCCAAGCCACTTAGCTGCTTGCTGTAGATCATGCCGAAATGTGCAAGAGGTGGAGCGACCAAACAAGGATACCAAAAAAACGACTTCCTACTCCTGGCATTTGAAATAGCCGGCATCTACAGCTCAGATGACAGGTTGGTGACTGGAGAGGATGGCAACAAGGGAATCGATGTCAAAGTGGACACAAGGTCAGCCGAATCTCTTGCCATTCTCGCTATACCAAAGATTGAAAGCGACCTCTATGTCCGATTCACACTTGCTGATGAGTTTTGGTGTCATACAGCACTTGGCGACAGTTACGTTGACGCTTAAGTGGACTCTGTGCGGAAGCCCACAGTTTACCTATCATGTAGAAAGGGAAACAGGCACTGCTCAGGTTGGCTGCATGCGAAAAATTTTGACTGGTGCAGCGTGTTCACAATGTGTCAGCCTGCAAGAACCCGAAGCAATGGATCAGCGACAAATTCTTGAAGCTGTTCATTCGCACTGGACACTCCAAGTACACGTACTCGATCAATTTGGGAGACGGCGCTGGACCAGTTTCTATGCCCGTGAGGAGAGTGCCTCAACCATTCAAGAAAGCCATGTGTACTGATGGACGAGCTTGGCCTGACTGTACTCACCGAACCGGCTTCGCACACCAGGATCGGACAGGGAGTGTGCCGCGACACATCCCCCGACCTCTCTGTCTGGTCGGGCGCGGACGTGGTCACTTGGTCGAACTCTTTCGAGGACCTGGAAGTGAACACAGAATTCTGTATGTGACCGTGGGAGAGAGTGAAAGCGAGGAGGACGTCTGCCGAAAGGCAAGAATCGTGGACTGGGATAGATTCCGGAAAAATAGAGAACGAGACAAGAAGGAGGGCCCGATTGAAGACATCAGCGATAGGTGCAGAAAACTACTCGCGGACGTAGCGAAAGCCACCGATGAGATCGAATGGACGGACTGGCGACAAGAATCCCCCAAAGGAGGAGACAGATCCCACGGAGCTGGGGACGACGACGCTCCCCAACCGTCCAAAGTGGACTGCCGGCTGGCACATCTCCTTGCGGCCAAGAAATCCATGCAACGGAGAGCGAGCAAGCAAAAACTCAAGAGGAAGATACGCAAGATCGCCGAAATCAACCGGGAGATCGAGATGCACTGCGCCAGCCTGTGCGAGCAAGAATGGCAGGAGCTGTGTGACACGATGAACGGAAACATGAGCGCGGGACGCACCTGGAAGATTCTCAGGCACCTGCTCGACCCGGGAAGCACCAGAAAGGCGACCCGTGCAGAGGCTGTCGGGCACCAAAATGGGAAGACGAATCCTCGACCTGCTCGGGATTCGATATCATGAGGCGCGGGGACTGAAGGAAACACTGCTACCGGACGTCACGGACGCCATACAGACGGAATACCTGCCGAAGAACATGCACCCGGCGCATGACGTGCAAAGACGTAAACGAAGGGCGGCAGCAATCCTCGAGGAGCACGAAAGACGAGAAGGTGTCCTCTTCGTCGATGCAGCCAGGTACCCGCGGGCCGCCGGTAACGTTGATAACGAAAAGGGACGACGACCACCATCGCCACTACAACGAAATGTGCGAGACGAACCGGGGATGCCAGCACCACCATCACTACTACTACGACGACAAAAACGGCAGCATCAACAGCAGCAACATCAACGACACGGCTGGCCGACGGCGGCGGAGCCCGCCTTCTCCATGACGGTCGTAAAAGATGGCAAGCCGCCCTCCTCAGCGAGGCACCCGAGGACCAGGAAGTGGGCCGTTCAGCGGTCCAGGGCCATTGCCGAGGATCTCGAAAGATTTTTCTCCGGCGATGGACCCCTGGAAGCCTAGCCCCGGGCACCAACAGCCATAACCGCTGGACAAATAAAGTTTATTCCTATCCTATCCTACTGAGTTGTAGCGAATGGAGGCGGAAGGCATCATAGCCAAAACCGAAGCCCAATTGGACTGAGTGAATGCACTGGTCACAGTAAGGAGAAAAGATGGGAGATTGAGAGTGCGGATGTCATGTCAGTGAGTGCATTAAAAGGGGGCAGTTCTACCGTTCCAAGCAAAGAGGACAATGAAGCAGAATTAGCAGGTGCCAGCTTTTTCACCAAGTTAGACGCCAACCAAGGTTTCTATCAGATTCCCCTGGACAACTGTGCCTCGAAAGTGGGCCCCTTCAGCACACTGTTCGGCAGGTACTGCTTTCTTTGACTTCCATTTGTTATAAGCGCCACCCCAGAACCATTTCACATGACCATAAGCCAAGTGCTAGGTAACCTGCAGGACATCTCTGTATATATATATATATATATATATATATATATATATATATATATATATATATATTGACAGACGGAAGACGACCAGGACAGGCAGCACTGGCAGACCCGTTTATTCCACCGGCACGGCCGAGGCTCAAGCACGAAGAAGAAGAGAAACAGGGATGATGATGGCTATATACAAATGAGAACGATGAAGTACGTGAAATGTGCTTACACTAATTTCCCCCTCTCGTGGAAGCGGCCAACCTGGCCGCAATCTAAAGATCGGCTGAACGGGGAATAAAGTGCTTCATGCGGGAGACGTGAACAATTTCTGCACTACGACGACGGCGGTCCTCGACGGAGTGAAGCGGAGTGACTAGATAGTTCACTGCGGAAGTTTGTTGTAGGACTGTGTAGGGCCCAATGTACCGGTGAAGGAATTTCTCGCAAAGTCCAGGGGTTCGAACCGGCGTCCATAGGAGGACTTGGTCTCCAGGATGGAAGGCGACGTCGCGGCGTTTACTGTCGCAGCGACGTTTTCTTTCTTCTTGGGTAGCGGCGGTGTTGCGACGAGCAATTTCACGGCAATGCGCGAGTCGAGCTGCAAACTCTTCTGGGAGGGAGGTGTTAGGCGAAGCAGGAGAGAAAAACAATTCGGAGTCGAAGACGGAGGAGGCAGATCGTCCATACACCAGGAAGAAAGGGCTGTAACCGGTAGTTCGTTGTGTCGCAGTATTATAAGCGAATGTAACACAGGGAAGGATGTTGTCCCAGTTTGTGTGGTCAGGACGTAAGTACATAGAAATCATGTCAGAGAGCGTTCGGTGGAAGCGTTCAGTAAGGCCGTTGGTTTGCGGGTGATACGTAGAAGTGGTTTTATGCTTCGTATTAGTCTGCCGCAAGACTTCTTCGAGGACGTGGGACATGAAGGCTTTGCCATGATCGGACAAAAGAACGCGAGGAGCACCATGGCGCAAGACTATGGATTGCAGGAAGAAGTCAGCAACCTCAGAAGCAGCACCAGATCGAAGAGGCGCAGTCTCGGCGTATCTTGTTAAGTGGTCTACCGCTGTGACGATCCAGCGGTGACCGGAGGGCGTCAACGGCAAGGGACCGTATAAGTCAATTCCAACGCACTCGAAAGGTTCGGTCGGACAAGGCAGAGGCTGAAGAAAACCGGCAGGCGGGGATGTGGAGCGTTTGCGGTGCTGACACAACGCACATGAGGCAACGTATTTGGCTACTGTTGTGGACAATCCAGGCCAGAAGCAGCGGGTCTTGATGCGGTCGTAGGTCTTGAGGAAGCCTAAGTGGCCGGCGGCAACGTCATCATGAAATGCTTCTAAAACTCGAAGACGAAGGCAGCGAGGTATGACTGGGACCCACTTGTTACCCGTAGGATGATAAATATAACGATGAAGCACCCCATCTTGAAGGCGAAATTGCTGAAGCTGGCGTCGCAAGCGGCTGTTGGGTGGTTTAGTTAGGCCGCGAAGGCGATCAATGAGAGTTCGACAGTAGTAGTCTGCGTGCTGAAGGGAAGCTAAATCGGAGCGTGAAGAAAGCTAAGCTTGATCCAGTGACATTAGCGTGAGCTGGTGGGCGGCAGGCGTAGCGTCAGAGTGACGTGGTAGAGACGGGGAGTGCGCACGATCGATAGAAGGCGAAAGCGGGCATCGAGACAGTGCGTCTGCATCATGATGACATTTGCCAGACCGGTACGTTATCGTGAAATCATATTCTTGTAAGCGCAGTATCCAGCGTCCCAGGCGTCCTGACATGTTCTTCATAGATGACAGCCTACACAGAGCATGATGGAAGGCGACGTCGCGGCGTTTACTGTCGCAGCGACGTTTTCTTTCTTCTTCGGTAGCGGCGGTGTTGCGACGAGCAATTTCACGGCAATGCGCGAGTCGAGCTGCAAACTCTTCTGGGAGGGAGGTGTTAGGCGAAGCAGGAGAGAAAAACAATTCGGAGTCGAAGACGGAGGAGGCAGATCGTCCATACACCAGGAAGAAAGGGCTGTAACCGGTAGTTCGTTGTGTCGCAGTATTATAAGCGAATGTAACACAGGGAAGGATGTTGTCCCAATTTGTGTGGTCAGGACGTAAGTACATAGAAATCATGTCAGAGAGCGTTCGGTGGAAGCGTTCAGTAAGGCCGTTGGTTTGCGGGTGATACGTAGAAGTGGTTTTATGCTTCGTATTAGTCTGCCGCAAGACTTCTTCGAGGACGTGGGACATGAAGGCTTTGCCATGATCGGACAAAAGAACGCGAGGAGCACCATGGCGCAAGACTATGGATTGCAGGAAGAAGTCAGCAACCTCAGAAGCAGCACCAGATCGAAGAGGCGCAGTCTCGGCGTATCTTGTTAAGTGGTCTACCGCTGTGACGATCCAGCGGTGACCGGAGGGCGTCAACGGCAAGGGACCGTATAAGTCAATTCCAACGCACTCGAAAGGTTCGGTCGGACAAGGCAGAGGCTGAAGAAAACCGGCAGGCGGGGATGTGGAGCGTTTGCGGTGCTGACACAACGCACATGAGGCAACGTATTTGGCTACTGTTGTGGACAATCCAGGCCAGAAGCAGCGGGTCTTGATGCGGTCGTAGGTCTTGAGGAAGCCTAAGTGGCCGGCGGCAACGTCATCATGAAATGCTTCTAAAACTCGAAGACGAAGGCAGCGAGGTATGACTGGGACCCACTTGTTACCCGTAGGATGATAAATATAACGATGAAGCACCCCATCTTGAAGGCGAAATTGCTGAAGCTGGCGTCGCAAGCGGCTGTTGGGTGGTTTAGTTAGGCCGCGAAGGCGATCAATGAGAGTTCGACAGTAGTAGTCTGCGTGCTGAAGGGAAGCTAAATCGGAGCGTGAAGAAAGCTGAGCTTGATCCAGTGACATTAGCGTGAGCTGGTGGGCGGCAGGCGTAGCGTCAGAGTGACGTGGTAGAGACGGGGAGTGCGCACGATCGATAGAAGGCGAAAGCGGGCATCGAGACAGTGCGTCTGCATCATGATGACATTTGCCAGACCGGTACGTTATCGTGAAATCATATTCTTGTAAGCGCAGTATCCAGCGTCCCAGGCGTCCTGACATGTTCTTCATAGATGACAGCCTACACAGAGCATGATGGTCGGTTACGATGGTGAAGTGGCGACCATAGAGATACGGGCGAAACTTCTGAATGGACCAAACAATAGCCAGGCATTCCTGCTCTGTGATCGTGTAGTTCCGTACAGATGGCGAGAGGGTCCGGCTAGCATACGCCACAACCTGCTCTTTAGACGCGGGGCCTCGTTGCAGGAGCACTGCTCCGATGCCTTGCGCACTTGCGTCAGTTTGGAGTAGAGTGGGTGCCCTCTCATCAAAATGGCGAAGCACCGGTCCGGAAGTGAGATGTTTCTTAAGGGCTTGAAATGCCGACTCACAGTCTTCGGACCATGTGAAAGAGGCGCCGCTGACCAGGAGCTTATGTAGAGGAGCTGCTATTGTAGCAAAATTGCGTATAAAACGGCGAAAGTAAGACGCCAGGCCGAGAAAGCTGCGCAATGTTTTTTTTTATTTGATGGGCAAGGGAATTGAAGCACAGCAGCAATCTTCTCAGGGTCAGGTTGGACGCCGTCTTTTGAAACGACGTGACCCAGCACTTTGATGCTTCTGCTGGCGAATGTGCACTTTTTAGTATTAATCTGGAGACCAGCATCTGAAAGGCATTGGAGGACTTCGTCTAATCTCTGTAGGTGTTGGGTGAAGCTGGAAGAAAAACAACGATGTCATCCAGATAACAGAGGCAGGTCTTCCACTTAAGGCCACGAAGAACAGTGTCGATCATACGCTCAAACGTGGCTGGAGCGTTGCACAGGCCAAATGGCATTACATTAAATTCATAAAGTCCGTCCGGCGTGGCGAAAGCGGTTTTCTCTTTGTCAGCCTCGTTCATGGGAATTTGCCAATATCCCGATCGCAGATCAAGGCTGGAAAAATATTCCGCTCCTTGTAGTGTATCTAAGGCGTCGTCAATTCGAGGCATGGGATACACATCCTCGCGTGTAATCGTATTGAGCGCTCGATAATCAACGCAAAAGTGAACGGAACCATCCTTTTTCTTCACCAGAACGACAGGAGACGCCCAGGAACTGGATGAAGGTCGTATAATATTTCGTGCTAGCATGTCATCAACTTGTTCTTCAATGATCTTCCGTTCCGACTGCGAAACACGATATGGGCGACGGCGTATAATTGCAGAACCGTCGGTTTTGATGCGGCGTGCAGCTACGGAAGTCTGGCCCAATGCGGTGGCACAGCTATCAAAGCAGGATTTGTGCTTAGCCAAAAGGGCGAGTAACGCATCCGACTGGGCAGCGGTTAGGTCAGAACCAATTAGGGCTCGGAGAGAAGAAGAATCCAAACCTTAGGTTGGTACTGGTGACAAAGAAGGGGAAAGCGCTGCGACAGAGATCAGTGGCGGGTCGGTGAAGGTTGCCACGGTCATCCCTTTAGGCAACAATACAGGATCTGGGGTTGTGTTGCAGGCGTACAGGAGAGCTCGGCCACATGAAAACCGGACAAGACAAGGGGCGACTAGAATTCCTCGTGAAGTGCAGCGTGAAGAGGGCGTAACCAGTGCGTCTCCATCGGTTAGCTGGCCGGATGTGACAGCTACAATGTGTTCGTGACCAGGGTGTAGGACGTAATCTGCAGCGACAGCCAAGTTCAAGATGGAGGGTGACGACTCCAAAATAGGTGCATCCGTGGTATCTGTGATGTGGACGACTTTCTCCCTACATGATATAACAGCGGAGGCAGAATGCAGGAAGTCCCAACCGAGAATAAGTTCATGGATGCACGCGGGTAGCACAATCATCTCAATGTGGTGACGTCGATCAAAACACGAGCCGTACATTGTCCGTCGGGGTGAATGGGTACGTTATTAGCGCCGCGTAAAACGGGTCCAAGATAACGCGTTCTGACTTTACGGAGCCGTGAGCACAAATCACTACGCAGAACGGAAACAGCGGCACCAGTATCGACGAGAGCTTGCACAGGAACACCTTCGAGAGTTACAGATAGCATATTGGCCGGGCGACAAGGAGGTATTTCCGAAGTTCGACAGGACGCAGTTTTCCCTCCAAAAACTGCAATCGTTAGTTTTCCGAGTGTTGGTCAGCAAGGCGGGAGATGGGGCGAAGCGGTGATGCAGAGCGGCGGTAGGGAGAAGGAGAACGTCGTCTAGCCGAACGGGAGCCCTGAGGCAGACGTGGAGACGCTGGAGAAGATGGAGAACGACGCTGCGTAAAAGCGGACGGGCCTGGGTAGTAAGCGTCGTGTCGGCGGTTCTCGTCTCGCTCGAAATCGGCATAGCCTCGGCTTACATCCAGCTGGCGGCGACGGCAGTAACGCGATATGTGGCCCCGTATACCGCAGTAAAAGCAGACCGGACGAGGTGGACGCCACGGAGTATACGAAGGTGCAGCAGGTGCTCGGGCGCCCATAGAGGCCAAATGGCCGCAGGTGAGGTCAGGAGGCCCAGAAGGGACAGTAGCAGGTGGCATTGCAGCGACTTCCGCGTATGTGGGCATCGGGAACGCTGCTGGGGCAACAGACGTTGTCGGTGTCGTCATGGCTGCCAACTCCTCCTTCACAAGGTTGCGCAAGTCGAACGTTGGCGATGGGGCGGGAACAACAGTGGATCGCCGTTGTTGCTGCTCCTGAAGTTCTTCGCGAATAATAGAGCGGATAAGAGCACGTAAATCAGAATGAGGTGGCATTGGAAGGTCGCTGTCACGGTGAAGACGGAGGGCCTGAAGCTCGTCCAAGCGCTGGCACGTCGATGTAATATCTTGAACCGAGGTAGGATTTTGGACAGCTAAAGCGTTGAATGCGACGGAACCAATGCCTTTAAGACTATGGCGAATGCGTTCGGCTTCCGTCATTCCAACGTTGGCGCGGCGGCATAGAGCCAGGACATCTTCGATGTACGGTGTATATGACTCTTGCGGAAGTTGAACACGCGCAGCGAGCTTCTGTTTGGCGACTTCTGAACGGCCAGATGAAGACGCGAAAATTTGCCGCAAGCTGGTAGTAAACGCTGACCAGTCGGTGAAGTCAGTTTCGCGGTTAAAATACCACGTCTTCGCAACGTGGGTCAGATAGAACGCGACGGTAGTCAACTTCTGTCTATCGGTCCACCCATTGGCCGAACTCACGCGGTTGTAGTTGTCGAGCCAGTCGTCGACGTCTTCCCCGCGGAGACCCGCAAAGACTGGTCGATCACGATGAGGGGTGGTAATGATGCACGATGTCACTGCAGCCGATGTCGTAGGAGCAGGAGCGTCAGGGGTAGCGATAGTGCCGGCGGCCGACGCAGGGGTGGTCATAGCTGTGGGGGTGGCCGGGCGCAGGCGGCGACCGGAACGTAGCTCCAGGTAGGGCAGGAACGCAGGAGGACGTCGGGATCTTGACGCGCCTCCACCACTTTGAAAGACGGAAGACGACCAGGACAGGCAGCACTGGCAGACCCGTTTATTCCACCGGCACGGCCGAGGCTCAAACACGAAGAAGAGAAACAGGGATGATGATGGCTATATACAAATGAGAACGATGAGGTACGTGAAATGTGCTTACAATATATATATATATATATATATATATATATATATATATATATATATATTGATGTCCTAGTGTGTGGCGCAACGAAGCAAGAGTGTGATGCTCGGCTCCGTGCCGTGCTTGGTGCAATCCAAGATGCCGTCCTCACTTTACTCTGAGAAGTGCTTTACACTGAGAAGTGTGTATACAGTGGGGTTGGTGAAGTTGAATTCCGCGCTAACCCGATTTCCAGGAATGCGAATAGGCCGTACGAGTTTGATTCATTCCGTCTCCAACTTACCTATGGCCACATGCAAGGAGGATGTTCAGAGGCTCTTGCTATCAGCTAATTTGGAAAATGTCACCTCAACCTCTCAGGCTCCGCTAACTGGTCAAACAAGAAAGGGAGTTAGAATGGAACGAGGCTGGCAGGAAATAGTGGCGGGAATCAGTGTGTAATGCTTAAGTCGTTTTATGCATTGAAGCATCAAAGTAACTGGAATGCCAGTGCATTTCTCCGCAATGTTCGGGAATTAATATCTCGAAACTTGTGTCGTCCTGACAATTTGTTCCAAGTGGATCCGGATTGAGAACTCCACGGCTAGGACTTGTAAATAGCAATATGGGCCATAAGGTAATTAGTTAAAAACTTAATTAGGGAATTTGTTTAGTTAGTCGAATATGCAATTAAATTTTTTTGTGCAAGTAATGTCCGCCTCTTCGAGTAGACCCGCTCATGAAGTATGATTGTGCTAACTGCCACAGGCGACTTTTAAAAATTTTTGATAGTGTTCGCTGAACCATCCGGTATAATGAGAATTTTTACCCAGAAGACTGCAACCTGTGGCAAGGTTACGTGAACTCAACCTCTTGCTTTGTGCTTGATTTGTTCTTTCTTAGAACGGAAGATCCATCAGCTGTGTTCCACATTTAGGCCAGCAGACTGCCCAGCGAGCAACACATGACCCGAGACTATATATTGTCCTTGCAAATAAATTGCGCCTTTTTTGGTCCCTGATATGAAGTGTGTCGCGTCAGTCCTTCGCAACCACATGACGGCCTCATGAGGATACGTGTGGGCGTCTCATTGACTCTGGCTGCTCGGGCCACGTAGACAGGTGGTGCTCAGGCATCCCCTGCATCCTGCGCTTTCTGTCGCACAGCAGCTACGGAGGGAACACTAGACCGCATCTCTCAGAAGCTGTCCGGGCCTTCAGACAGTCCATGCGTGCCATCTACGTAGCCTGGGCCAACAACTCGGCCATCCGCCTGACTTTTGCCAATGGACACACGGTCCTTTGTTTATGCCACTCCTGCATGTAACCTTGGAAAGACGCCTTATTATGTTCATGAATTTATGCCGCAGGGCGTACTTGCACAATAAAAAAAGTGTTGAGACACTCCCGCAACGCACTAACACCCGCCTGATGAAATGTGCCCCACTCTGTTCCGAGCAGGCAAGCGAAGAGAACTACTTGGCTAATGCAGTCAGGCAGCCACCTTTGCTTGGGGCAGCATCAAAGACTTGACCAAGCCAAGAAGGGCCAGCATTTGTTGGAGCTCCCAGATCACCTGTATGGGCAAATCAAGAAGAAAAATATTAATCATTGAACTAGTTCAGGCCTCGTGACTACAATCAAAGTACTCGCCAACTGTGCACAAACCATATTTGTTGCCAAGTGGCTAGTGGGTGCCAATTTCTGAGTTGGTTTGAAAGAAAATTGTGTAGCTACATGTAACTATGAGGGAGAGCTTTGGCACATCTACAGAATCCTGTAGCGAAGTGAAGGAAAGATTTGATGGAAACTGAAGTACTCTGGAACATGATCGTTCATCTAGCTGGTTCTGATGGCAAAGTAGTATATCTCTATGCTGCCAAAAAGGACTCCTTATTCCAATAAGATAATGTGATGTGAAAGGAACATCACATTTATTAATGCACCATTGATGGCACAATCTGCTATTAAATTTCTGCCAATTATCTGATAAACTCGGTCATACCTGAACGTGCTTACAGAGGTGGATATCTGAAGCCGACGTATTCGGCCGACGGGAACTGTCTCCTGATTGTGGATACGACGCATGCAGGTAACACGACCCTGTTGCGTCTCCCCAGCCTCTTCCAAATCCACCGTGTAAGGAGTCGGTACGCTAAAAACCGATATTCCTGGCAAAGAGCATAAAGTGGTGCGGTCAAGGTTGCAATCGGAGTCCGCTAACTGTAGTCTGCAAGTTCCAGATATACTGTAACCCTAACATTACCTGTCAACTTCTCCTTCGACCGCCACACCGTTCTCCTGCAGCTCCCAATACAATGCGCCTAGTACCGCGGGGCTAAGGCAGACGCTCCTGAACTCTTCATGTTGGGTAATGCAACCGTCCGGACTTTCCTCAACCACTTGTGCCACGTCACGGCAACACACTTGCTCATGGGGCGTTGGCATGCGCTCGCAAAGCCCACAATCGCACCTGCATCATCCAGAATCATCGGAGTCGGTCGTTATCATATATACCACACATTCATCGCGAAATAGCCTAGAGAGCGTGTCAACCAAATCGGTTAGAACCCGATCGAACGTGAATGCAGAAATAGTAAAGTGCACGCGGTACAACTTGAATTATTTCCCCCGTAACAAGCTGGACAGCTCCAATTTCTGTGTTTACGCTTACCGGTGATCGTTGTTGTCGTCGGGGTCATCAGGGGAATCCGGCGAGTCTGGCGGTGGCGAATCGTTGCTGCCGTCGTCAGCGTGGAGCGGATTGCGAAAAGGTGTGTCACTATAAGGGTCAAAACCCATCTCTTCGCTCA
This sequence comes from Dermacentor silvarum, assembly GCF_013339745.2. NCBI lineage: Eukaryota > Metazoa > Arthropoda > Arachnida > Ixodida > Ixodidae > Dermacentor > Dermacentor silvarum. The sequence continues at coordinate 364,986,576 of NC_051154.1, forward strand.
TCCGGCGCAACCGCTCCCCAAGCTCCGGGTCCATGACGCGACTGATCGTCGAACAGAACGCTATAGCAACGCACGCTGCTTGGCTTTCGATGGGGATCGACGGCCGAGAGGTCGGAGTCGGAGAGGCTTCGCGTGTTCTTCTACCGGAAGTGGTCGCGCGACGCCACATCGTGACGCATGAGCCAGTGAAGGCGGAGCTTAGCCCCGGTCGTGCCCCGATCGCTCGGCGAACGAGTTGAGGAGGAAAAGCATGATTAGGGAGGAGGGTAACTTGCAATCGCTTGTAGTTCTCTCAATACGTGACGCTTCACTTAAATTGTGGTGTGAATGTTCTACTGTAGCTGTACCCTACACGCCCACAAAATTTGTCCGAACCGTTTCAGGGACCCATTAATCACCATCAAAAAGTCTAATTAAAACATCTACAGTAATAGCTGCCGAGTTTCACTGTGTAATCACGACTTATTGCTTATATGTTCGTGAAAGCGACCTAGGTCGAACGTGCAGAACCATTTAAAAACCAATACAACACGGACCGGAATCTTTTTTAAAGGCTTGTGTCACTTTTGGCCTTGTCGGTTTCATTTTCAGGCTGTTTCTAAATAAGAGCTACACTATTACTTGTGTCCGGGCCGGAGCAAAAACAGCAGATATATTATATTTAGAAGAATTGAAGGTCACTTCTTTCGGTGACGTGTATCAAAAATTCGCACTTTGTAGGTTGCTTATGTGCTCCGAAAACATTTACTGAATAGTCTCTTTCTCCAAATTTTTATGCGTTATACACGACATTTAGTTGTTTTCGCCCCGTATCCTCGGTAAACTATGCGGGGCATGGTGTTTTTATTTATTCGAAGTGCGAAAAAATGTTCTGAGTGACGAGCGATAAATGTTTATTCTGTGTAGGTTCATTACAGTCTTTTGAGAAAGTTATTCGTTTGGAGCATTCCAGGGTGTCATACTGCCGCAAATCAAAATGTTTCCCAGACTCCTAAAGCAACAGCACGAGAGACTGTTGAAATTCCGTGAAAATAGAGATAATTTTAAGCGCAATGCGTTGCGAAACATCCACTTTCCTGCTTTTAATGCAAGTGTTGCAGATAATTACTAAACCCTCGTTTTTCCATGTGTTTTCGAGCATAATGCGAGATTCGTATTTTGTTTCTCCGGTATCCTCTGTGAGCTAAACAAGGCATTGTATGGGCAATCTGTAGGCAATGTTCGAAATGGGTGGGTTAAATGCGCATTTTCCAGTAGAATAGTTATGCAAGTAGTCCATTGCGTTATTAGTCTGTTTTACGAGCGGTGTTAAATTTGAACGGGTGCGCTAGCATAATTACAACTACAACTGAGGTCAAATTTTGCGAATATAAGGCGAACAACACGGCAAGTTTATGTGCGATGGTAAATGCGTGTTGATCAAACACAGGTTTAAAAAATTTCGCCAATTGTTCCGAAATATCACGCTGCTGCTAGGTTTCCTATGTCCCAAGAGAACTCTGAGTTTCATATATTCTATACATTGAAGGAATAGGTGGATTTTAAGCACAATGTGTCGCGTAGTTTTAACGTTTGAGACTTATTTAAAAGGGTTACCAATTATTATTGAATCCTCATATATAATTTATTTTTACTTTTTCATACATAATAGAACGGTTCACGTGGAGTCCTCACTGAACTAGAGGCGGCTTCATTTTATTTGGTGACTGTACGGACAAGTTAATTGGTGATGTGCAGGTGAAGTTCTTAGTAGATGAGTAATTGGGGCCTTCGCAATAAATTACGCATGCAATCACTCTAGAATGTTATGAGCGTGTCTAATGAGCGGGGAAGACTTGAGCCCGCTGCCCTGGCAGAACTATCAAAGCCACCAAGACCAAATTTAGCCAAAATTGGAGGTATGCTATGGAAACTCTCTGTGCGAAGTTAAATGTGGTTGGATCATACACGGCGTTTGTAAAAAAAATTTTATTCATGTGCTAAAGCGTGTGATATACTATGCTTCTCAGTATCCCGACATAGCTATAGGTTACAGCTGGTTTATTTATTTATTTAACAATACTGCCGATCTCACAAGAGACCATAACAGGGAGGGCATACATATGAATTCGAAAGAAGTACAATAAATTCATTTATAGAATAGAAAACACTGAAGCAATCACTACATGAAGATCAGTAGTAACAATGCGACAAATCACGACAAGACTACAAATTAGGATAGTTACAGTGGTAGGGTGGGCAATGATGCAATCGGGTTATTGAAACAAAATCCGGATACAGGTTATAAAAAATTACAGAAATTTCTCAGCCTGTACATCCATTTCCACCATAGTTAGGAACATATCTAAAGATGAAGCATTAGTAATGCAAGGACTAAGTTGGTTCCATTCCCTTATGGTTTGAGGGAAATATGAATATTTGAAGCAATTTGAGTTGGAAGTGTATTCATTAAGTGTTTGAGAGTGCCTGTAGCATGTTGAACTAGAACGATTGTATGAAATTAGTCTATACGTGTCAATGTTTATGTCACCATGGATTAACTGAAACAAAAATTTTAGTCTTGCTAGTTTTGCCCGACTTTGCAGCTTTTGCAGTTTTGCCCGACCCAGCTTTTTGTAGTAATTCAGTCGGATAATTCGTTACCTTGTATTTATTATTTATGAACCTTACTGCCTTCCTCTGCACCCCATCAGTTTTTGCTATAAGTTCCTTTGTGTAGGGGAACCAAACAATATTGGCGAATTCTAGCACTGGTCTAACAAGCATTTTGTAGGCCAACAGCTTCGGATCTGGGGGTGCGAGACGGCGGCGTCTTCTCAAAAAGAAAAGCCGCTTTAATGCACTTGAAGTTACATTGTTAACGTGGGTTTCCCATCGAAGATCATGCTTTAAAGTGACGCCTAAATATTTATGCTCAAATACACGTGTTAGAGGTGTATCGTTAACAGCGTAAATAAAATCAGATATTTCTTTCTATCTAGTTACGGTAAGTGTTACAGATTTTTGAGCATTTAGGGTCATCTGCCACTCCTGACACCAAGAAAATACAGATTCTAGGGCATTGTTTAGTATATGGTGGTCTTCATCGGAATTAATTTCACGGTATAAAATACAATCGTCAGCGAATAGACTGATGTTAACATGTAATCTGGAAGGCAAATCGTTTATGTATATTAGAAATAAAACAGGGCCCAATACACTGCCCTGGGGCACTCCCGATGTAACAGGTGCGAAAGTGGAATCTTCGTTATAAATATGGACAAGATGCAAACGGTCAGTCAGATAGTTTTCTATCCATTTAACAATTGGGCTTTCTCCTAGTGTACACTGAAGCTTTCTAATTAGTTTTTTTGTGTGGTACACGATCAAAAGCCTCGGAGCAGTCTAATAAAATTAAGTCTGTTTGTCTTCTATTATCTAGACTTTGTGATATGTCGTGTGTTAGTTCTAGTAGCTGAGTGACTGTTTAGAGACCGCGTTGGACGCCATGTTGATATGCAGAAAGAATAGATTCCTGTTCCAGGTATGTGTTTATGTGTTTAAGTACTGCGTGTTCGAGAAGTTTGCATATGGTCTAGGTTAAGGAAATGGGCCTGAAATTATGTACCTCTGATGTGCTACCAGATTAATGCACGGGGATTATTTTACCAGTTTTCCACTCGGCAGGAAGTGAGCGCGTTATTAATGATTTATTAAAGATGTGGCATAGATAATTAGCATTCCACTCAGCATATCTCTTAAGAAATATATAAGGTATGTTATCGGGTCCAATCGCTTTCTTCGTGTCAATATTTAACAAAACGTTTAACAGGCCTGGTTCTGTGATTGTGAGCGGCTCGATAGGCGTTCGGCCGCTTGGTACTACGTGCGGAAGTTTTCCATCATCCATGTGAAATACTGACTGAAAATAACGGTTAATGGAATTTGCGGAGTTTCTATTATCACTGGAAGCGGCGGGGCTGTCATAGTGTTTAGGGTTAAGGTAATTCCAAAATTTATGTGGTGCGCTTCTCAAAAATTTAGGAAGAGTTTTAGAAAAATAGTTTTCCTTAGCTTCCTTAATTTTTGATTTCATATTTGTAATTGATGCCTTAAGCGTATGTAAGTTTGCGTGCGTAGGCTTTAGCTTGAGGGCTTTACGTAGCTTTCTTTTCAGTTTTCGTTTAGCTTGGATTATTTCGCGTGTTATCGATGAATTTGTATTCTTTGTTGTTGTTTTTTTCGTCTTGATAGGCACGAAATTTTGAAGGCTGAAAAATACAATGTCTGTGTATTTTTTCCACAAAGCGTCTATATCTATGGAAACGTCCGTAGTAAGCTCTTGAAATGTAGCGTATTCAAAACTGAGATGGCCGATAATGCTGACGTCTACAGCATTTGAAAAATCATAAACCGTGCTCCACTTTTCAACGACATGAATACGGGTTTCTGTGCGGACGGTGCAATATGTTATTTCATGGTCCGATATGCCTTGCAGAATTTGTAACTTTATGTTTTCAAGTGGAACGTGATGACTGAGAAATGTGAGATCAAGAATATTTAATGTAGTTCCCTTAGTGCATGTGGGCTGGGTAACTACCTGATTCAGGTTCAAATGCAACATCATATCACTGATTATTTCAGAGGACATCGATGGAAAGTGCACGGCTTTCTAATAAATATCGGGGAAGTTGAAGTCGCCCACTAATATTAGCCGGCCACATGACACATGACGTTGTAGATAGTCATATAGTGAACGGGTGACGTTACAGTCAGATGTGGGACTGCGGTAAACACACCCCACTCTAACCGCGCGCTGGGCCAACGTTAGTATGCAAAAAATTGCTCCAACATTTTCTTCATCAGGGAGCCTTGAAAAAGGGATATCTTTCTTTATAAATATGGTAACGCCCCCGCCATGTGTCTGTCTCTCTTTTCGTACTACTGAATAGTTTGGTGGGGCCAATTCAACGTCCAGGATATCATCTGTCAGCCATCTTTCTGTCACGGCAACGAAATCTGGTTCTAGACTAATTAAGACCGACTCCAGTGAGTCTACTTTATTAACAATGCTACGTGCATTTAAGTTTACGAAACTTATTTCGAATGATGCTGGAGTCGGCGTGGACGCAGCGACTTTGATTCGCCTTGCTGTTTTTTTTTGGAGCTAAGGATGGTCGACTGTCTGTGTAATGGCACCACATCATTTTGGCTCTCATCCCAACAGTACAGCTCACCGTTAATTCTCAGTTTGTCATAAGTTAAAGAAACGCTCTCTCCAGCTTCCTTTTTTGTTTTGCCGTGGTTCCAGAGTTTTTTCTAATTTCTCGAATATCGACTGAGAAATCTTCACTTATTGAATAATTGGTCCCTTTTAACCTGCAACAGCTCTTCAATACCCTTGTTTTATCTCGAAAGTCGGCAAGTTTCACGATTACCGGCCGTGTTTTTTTGGCTGCAGGTTCTCCCACGCGGTGTATTCTTTCGAAAGTAGCAGGCTCCATTTTTAGAAAGCTTTTAACGATTGTTTCATTTACAACAGCTTCAAGGGAGTCGTCACTTTCTTTTTCATTCTCAAGGACACCAGAAATCATAAGATTACACCTTCTGGAACGACTTTCCAGATCGTCCACTTTAAGCTCGAGGGCATGTATAGTTTTCTCCAAACTAGACAATTCATTCATACAAGTCGTTACTTTGACATCTAATGCCATCTAACAGTTCCAGCTTGGAATCAATTGCGGTTAATCGTTCTTGATTGATTTCTTTCAGGTCCTCAGCAATCAGTTGCAGTTGCTTCAAAATAGTAGCGGTATCAGGACCAGGGTTACTTTCAATGTCACCACATAATAACAATAGTGTTTTGTTAAATCAGACACCAACGCATTCACACAGCAGCTCAGCAAGCAGCCTTGGGCACGGCAGCACAATCAAAAACACATTATTTGAGCGATAACATTTGTCATAACGTTTTCTCACCTGCGTAAAGAAGGTGGACGGATTAGGCGGATGCATTCTGGTGGTCCTGCCGTGCGCTTCGTGCGAGCGGCCTTCGTATGCGCCTTTTGTATGCCACGATGCCAACTTTGCCATCAGGCAGCCGTTGACTTCAGCCTCAGTATTGGCTGCTGTTGTCACTAATGGCGCAGCGCTGGTGACGTCGCTCTTTATCTGTGGCCTCGATGACACGTGGAATTTCCCGTCGTCGAGTATCTGCATCATGCTTCCGTGTGCATCGGAAGCTGGCTTGTCGCAGCCCGTCGACTGTAGTAGCAGAACGACCAACAACTGCGTAAAGAAGGTGACCGGATTAGGCGGATGCATTCTGGTGGTCCTGCTGTGCCCTTCCTTATAATGAATGTCTGATATTTTGAGGGACGGGGAGGGGGGACATGGTAACTGCAATGTGCGACAAAATGTTTACCTTCCTGATCCAGCTAGTAGCGTTGCGAATAATTATTGAACCGTCTTTTTTCTGTCCCTATATTCAGGCGCCATAACACGTTGAGACCTGGTTTCAGCGATGTCCTCGGTGAAAGACATCTTGTTTATATTTGGCGAAAGTAAAAAGCGCGGTATGGACAATATGTAGATAAACTTTAAAGACAGGGGACTAATTATGACATTTGCAGTAAATTACACATGCAAGTGATCAGAGCTTTATGAACGTGTTTTGCGAACAAAGAATTTATCTCGTAGCTCTGGCAGAACTGTTAACTCAACCGACATGAAATCTAGAGGAAATTGAGTAAGGAGGGCGAGGGGAGGAGGCAGGGAGGGAGAGAGGGAGGGCACCATGGTTAATATAGCTACCTTAACGGAAACATGGCTCCACGCGCATGTCCGTGATCATGAAATCTTTGACGACGCAAACCGCTTTGACATATACCGTTGTGATCGGACAATGCGTAGGGGAGGCGGCGTCCTTCTTGCCGCCTCAAAGGACATTCCTTCTTCATACATGCATATTAACATTGAACTTGAATTAGTCTGGGTCATAGTAACCATTCGCTACCACAAGACTATATTAGGTTTATGCTATCGCTCTCCCTCCTCACCTTCAACATTTATCCATGAACTACATGATGCAATGAATATAGTTTGTACATGATTTTCCTCATATCCTTTGTTTCTACTAGGTCATTTCAATTTTCCGAGTATAATATGGAACGCAAACCCACCTTATTCATTGCCGTCTTTGCCACAAATTCATGAATTTTTTAACATTCTCTAACGTTTTTTTTCTATAACGCAACTAGTAACGTTGCCGCCCAGGACATTAACAGTACCAGCATTCTTGATCTACTACTAACGACTCGACCAGATTTCGCTACCGCTGTAACCTATACACCAGGCATCAGTGATCATTCATTACTTTCGTTTTCATTGAACGCACCCTGTCCTAAGGTGAACAAAAAAAGGAAAACGATACGGGACTACAAGAAAGCCAACTCTGACATGATTAACAATGAAATAACACATTTTTAGACATCTTTTTAAGCAATTTTGATACCCGTTCTGTGCAGTCGAACTGGGATGTGTTTGTGGATGAAGTCGAACGTCTAACAAACAAATATATCCCTAATAGCTTTATTACTTCAAGCGCACATGCGCCATGGCACAATACTTATATCAAACGTCTATCTAACCAAAAGAAACGTTTCTATCGTGCACCGACATGTTTGCCTACTAACCACCCCCGCTGGTCTGCTTACAAATCTGCATCGACCATCTACATAGGTGCGCTCAAATCCGCTAAAGATAACTTTCTGACTCACGTTTTGCCGTCTATGTTACAAACTAAAGCAACAAAATTTGGCGAGTCATTAACTCACCATCTGACAACTATATTTCCTTGACTGACTCATCCGGTAACCAGATTAGTGAAAAGCATTGCGCCACTGTTCTAAACGAATCTTTCATGAATAAGTTTTCTGTGGATAGCCATAATTAATTATCTACTGTGAGCTCACACAATTATTTACTTATGTCACCAGTGATTGTTGAACCTCTTGGCGTCGTACGACTGATTGAAGCACCTAATAATGATTCTCCTCCTGGCTATGATGGTATTAACACAAAATTTTTGAAAAATACTAGTGCTTACATTTCCATTATACTAACAAAAATTTTCTAAGTCACTGGATTTGTCTACACTTCCTAGACAATGGAAAATTGGGAAGGTCATTCCACTGCATAAATCTGGTAATAAAAACTGCTCAACTAATTACCGCCCTATTTCTTTAACTAGTATTTGTTGTAAACTGCTCGAGCACATAATGCTTACTAACCTAGTCAAGTTTTTAGAATCTAATCCATTTTTCACGTCAGCACAGCATGGCTTCCTGAAAGCATATTCATGTGAAACAAAGTTAATATCCTTTACGAATCACTTACATCAGATTCTTGATCAATCATCGCTTGCCGACTGCATTTTCCTCGACTTTTCAAAAGCACTTGATAAGGTTTGCCATAGACTGTTATTTTACAAACTGCACCAACTAAATCTTGACAGTAACGTCTTAAAGTGAATTGCATGTTTCCTCACTAACAGGTCACAATTTGTTGCTGCAAACGGCCATATACTTCTTTTTGCGAAGTTAATTCCGGCGTTCCGCAAGGTTCTGTCTTAGGCCCCCTGTTTTTCTCATTTATATTAATGACCTCTCATCAGTTATATCACCTAACATTCATCTCTTTGCCGATGACTGTTAATTTTTGGGAAATTACTAACGACGACGACACTAAGGTATTGCAATCTGACCTTCACGCTATATCTAACTGGTGCGCAAAATGGTTAATGGACCTAAATATTAAAAAGTGCTACGTCATGCGTGTATCTAGAACTTCCACTAGCTCACCTCGTTATTATCTTAATAACATTCATTTGGATTTTGTTAACTATTACAAGTACTTAGAAGTTCACATCACGACTAATCTAACTTGGTCGCTACATATTGAGTACATTATTAACAATGCTAACCGCATGCTTGGCTATTTACGTCGTAACTTTTCTACTGCTCCATGTGGCCTAAAGTTGCAGCTTTATAAGACAGTAATACGCCCTAAACTGGAATATGCTTCAGCCGTGTGGGACCCAAGCTATATCAATCTAGTAACTTCCATTGAACTTGTTCTGAATAACTCCGTTCGTTTTATATTATCTAATTATGACATAAGTGCGAGCATCTCTGTCATGAAAACTTCCCTAGCACTTCCTTCTTTAGCATCTCGCAGAAAACTTTCTCGTTTAACACTGTTTCACAAGTTGTATCGTCATTCTTTCCTGCATGACCGACCACTCCTTCGCCCACAGTACATATCCCGCCGCATCGATCATCATCACAGAGTAGGTATTCCATTGTGCAACACAAAGACCTTCTTGAACTCATTTTTGCCTCGTACGTCAAAAGAGTGGAATGAACTTCCCGTTGACATTGTTAGCATTAACGATAATCACATGTTCCATGATGCATTAGCTAACATTGTATAACTGCGAGCTTTATTTGTACGAACTGTACTGATTGCTTTTTTCAATTATTTCTGTATGCATTGTATAATTACGAGCTTTATTTGTATGAATTAACTGCACTGACCGCTTTTTTGTTCAACTATTTTTGTATAACAGCCCACTCCCCTCTGTAATGCCAATTGGCCCTGGGGGTAAAATAAATAAAAAATTTAAAAAAATGTTATGGCCATGTACGTAACATGCGTTTTGATGAATTACTGGCTTTTTAAAAATTCCCGACAAGAAGTGCTCCAAAGGATTACTTGTGGGCAAAGCTTCAAATGGTACAGTCATATGCGAGCAACTTTTAATGTATGCAATATAATTACAAGTAATGGAAAGGTTTATTGCAATGCAACTTTTCGTTCGTGCGCTAACTGGAGCAGGTCGCACTCTGCTCTCTGGCGCCCGCCCTTCTCCTACTCCCACGACCGCGCTCGCGAGTGTAGCCCTTTTTAGGGCTCCCAAGAAAATGGGACCTTAGCTTCTCTTTTCTCTCGCTACTGTTGCGTCCGGAATCGGCCAGGCGCATTCTTTGATTGTTTCCCATCGAGGCAGGCCCTTTCATGAGCGTCGCGCAGACGGCGACAGTGCTAGACACCGACGAGACGGGGAAACAAGCGCCCCAACTCGGCAGTGCCCATTCTTTGGGTGCTTCCCCCGATGCCACCCCTTTCGTAAGCGTCGTCCAGACGGCGACAGTGCCCGACAGCGGCAGTGAGGTTTGGACAAAGAAGCTCACTTTGAAGCGACCGACCACAACCGCCACCTTTCGTTAGAAGCGGGGATTAGCGTGAAGGCCATTCTCCAGACCCTCGCAAGATGACCGGTGGAGGGCAAGAAACGAAGTCACCGACTTTCGTGGAAGGAGTGTCAACCCCCTGTTTCCGGATTGCCTCGTCCTTGCTTCGAAAGTGTAACATTAGAGGCGGAGTTCAGCGAACAAGAAGGCCCGTCTGATTGGCCGCATCAAGGTCATCTGATTCCCTAGTCGGGTCAACTAGGGAAGACCAGTGTTTTATAAGGAGACACCTTGCGTGCAGTGGTGTGTCCTGACATGTTCTGATATGTGCTCAAACATGTAGTGAGCTGAGACTTTCAAAGTGCTCTCCCATGGAGTGGGCTTCCATATTTGGAGCCAGTGTAAATACTGTAAAATAAACCCTCTTTTTCTCTCGCTATTACTCCCGGACGTACTCATCCCTCTGGCTGAAGGATCAACGGCCTAAACGCTACCGAGTCTCAACAACCCGTTCCCAACAAACTGGGAGCAGCGGCGGGATTAATTTTCGACCCGCAACAAACTGGCAGCAGCGGTGGGATTAATCTCCGACCCGCAACAACTGGTGGCAGTGGTGGGATAAATGCAAATCTCTGAACCGACCCGCAACAAACTGGATGGCAGCGTTGAGATGAATCCACGGAGTAAGATAAGACAGGAGCGCCGACTCCGCTCGTCTGGAATAGGGTGCCTCGATGCCCAGCGCCGCCGTCCAGGGTGAAGACAACCCCGCTGGCGCTGCCATATTGAGTCACACGAGCTGAGACTCAGCTACGCTTGCGTTCATAAATAGTGTTACTCGCGGCGCACTTCCAAGTGCTTTGCCTTGATGAGGATTTTTTTATCGGTATCGCATCTGCACATCTTTATAACCAATAGCCGTTAACTCGTCGAAGGTCCAAGACGTAAATGTATGGCGCCGGGAACATGCTCCAAGTTGCCTAATTCAATTTACATTTACCATGCCGTGTGTATGTTTGAAATACGCACTATTTTTTAGCTTCGATGCTTGGTATATAAGGTTTGCGACCCCCTGTGTGTGGAAGTTTTTCTTTTTCGCTGTTGTATTTTGGTTTACACGTCACGCCTCCTTTACCGTAGCCAGCCACTCGCGCACGGCGGTTAGTTTCCCTTGCGTTGCGCGTGCTCTTCGCGTTCGTTGCAATTATTTGACGATATCTACGCGCAATTTTGCTTTTTTTTTGCCCACAAAACTGTGTGCTGACAGGATTAAGTTGGTGTAAAAATAACTGCGATGTGAAAATAAGGTTTAGTTAGTGCTGTAGAGAAAAATGTAACGTAACTTGTGTGTGTCAATCTTGCGTAGTACACATAAGAAACCAAACGATGCACAAAATACATTTACTTATTAACGTCTAGTACAGTCAATCATGAAACATTATATGCTACTGTGTGGCGCCTGAAGGTTATGTTGAAAGACGAGATAAAAAAATTCACAAGGTAGGCTCGACACACAATTCGGGATAGTGAGAGTTCTTTTTTAAATTTATTCATTACATGGGGGGGGGGTCAAGTGAGTGCATCGACCTTATTACACACAATGTAAATCGAAAACAAGAATGCAAACAAGAAAACGCAACCGCGGGTAATATTAATCAAGATATCCAGCCAGAATACATCAGCTACCATCGAATACGTCGCATCAGCCAAACACATCGATGGCGAGTACAGAACATTTTATAAATAACCATTAGAACACTGATCACTACATTGAAAAAATAAACAACACTGCATACATATCGCGTACAAAAACCGTAAATGAAACTAAGACAGTCAAATACAGATTAGCAATGTTTTTCACTTCGAAAATATAGTCCATGATGGTGTAGGGCTGTTGACTTTAACAGACGGCGCCCATCCTGTCGATTTCCCTCGCACTGGTCCTCTTCAAAGTGTTTCTAAGTACAAGTAAAACAACAAAAGTGATTATTGATATGAAAAGTTGCCTTGTAAATACAGAGAACCCATTACAGTGCTTAAAAATAAATTTTCGCAGAAGTAATGCTGCATTACCTCGCTTCACACGTTTCGAAGAAATGCACAGGCTACAACAGACACCATGCCAGAAAGCGCCGAAACATTTTGGTCCCATGATGCCACTTAACTCTACTACACCTGGGCATACCGTGCACAGGCATTTAAAGACCATCACAGTACCCACTACGATCGGGAATGAGCACGAATGACCATCGCCTTACGAGCACCACGCTACAAATATATTCGTCTAAAAAATCAGCTATATAACGTAACATCCTGAGATCCGCAAGATATCTGCTGAGAATAGAGAAAATCACAATGCTTCGCTTGCCACGTACACAACAGCCGCTCTCCCCAGAAGAAGCACTGCGTTCTTTAGTTTCAAATAACCAGTAGCGAAAAAAGAAACTGAGGGGAAAAAAAGAAACAAGAGACACACGATCTGTGCTTCCCGTGAAAAAGTAAAATAGGTGGTTTACATGACGCTTTGTAGCTAATGTAAGGCTATTTCGCCGCGACGCATTTTCGTCAGTTCTTGAAATAAGGGTACTAGTCGCATAGACTGCGCTGATCAAAACGGCAAAAGCCTATGCGACGCGCGCTCGCAAACCATAGGCTACTCAGCATCGGTGCAGTGCTTAGTTCGTGAGCGAACGTAGGTACGTGAGCGAGGATCAGAGAATACTTTCTGATTTATGAAAAACACGATGCGATAGTCTAAACTTTCTTGACACTTACCTCGCAAATGTAGGAGCTATCCGTTGTTTTCCAGTGATACCGCTTTACTTGGGCTTCCCATCTCTTCCTTCGCTCTGGGTCCCGGGGGAAGCGTAAACAACGAAGCCCTTTACGCGTCGATCCGGTGCCCTTGGGAACACAACAGCCCGTCATGTCGACTCGATGCACTTGACAAGCTTGTAATTCATGCGGCTGAACACTGTCCAGCAAGTAGAAGCGTCAGCGAAGCATCTGCGCGCACTGTGTCTCGAACTAAGCACCGGCACCAAGCACTCGCAACCGCTCGCTGTGACTCAAGATGGCGTCGCAGCGAGAAAGCGGCGGCGCGGGTGCGGTCAAAGGATGGCACCACCCTGAACGGCGGCGCTGGCATCGAGGCACCCTAGTCTGGAAGGGACACATTCTGCAACGCCGGCTCCTGCTTCACAGCGTGTTCGCCAGACGGCGCTACGGTGGCTAGATGGGTAGGTGTGCCGACCGGCGCCTCTGGAGCGTAGTTCACCGCTTCTCCGCGTCGTGACGCAAAATTGGTGCTGCGGTCAGTAGAACGGTTCCGCAGCGCACGTCGTCTGCTACAGGGAGCTGGCGGACTGGCGGCGAGCAAAAAAAATAAAGCCCGTATTGGAATAGTTGTATGTCGTCTGTTCGTGTCAGTTTCAAAGGTGAAGACCTCCGCATCTCTCGTACTGTTTGTAAGTTCCTAAGCGATGTGGAATGTTCATGGTAGGAAAGATGACCGGCGAGATTAGCGGCGGCGTTGCTCCACCAAAGAAGACCACCAAGGAGACCTACTGCTTCGCTCCAAACTGCAAGTCGGGCTCTAAATTTGTGAGAAAGACAGCGGAATTGTTCCGCTGTCTGACAGCGGCAATGTTCGCCCCGAGCTGCTCAGTAGCTTGCTCAGTATCGGTACGGTGGCTAGATTGCATCGGCGACGTTAATGAGCAAGCGGTACACCGAAAAGCGTACGTCCATGAGCTCCTCGACATTGGAAATTTGCAAGCCGCACATGAGGTGCTCAGCGCCTGCGACATCGAGCACCGCTGCGCTGCTACAGGGAAAAGAAAACTGATTCTAGGCTGATATTCTATATAGCAGGCTATGTAGCAAGGAAGTTCCTGCAAAGAGCCAAGTGCTCCGATTGCTCAGGGACATTACTGAATTCAACAGAATGAGTAGGTCAGGACTGTTACTCCCTTCTGAACCACAAAAAAAAAAAAAACTGGTAGCATCGCTCAAAGACGCCTTCAAGCTGTGCTTCAGTTTAAATTAGTTACGAAGGAACAGTGTATCGCCGACTTTGCATCCTTTCTGCAGCTGAATCCCCCGAATTAGATCGGCTGTAAGCGGCACAAGAAAGAGCTCACAAACGATGTTGTGAAGTTCTATACGATTACACGGCTTTACTTTCTTGTAAAGGGCAAGAACATGGCGCGCGAAAGCAACAGGCAGAAGAGGAAGCACCTGAAGATGAGGCGTGTGCATGAGGCGTGTGCTGTGTCCACCACATGGTGTGGTGGACCAACGTTGCGGCCTTGCTGGCGCTAGCTAATTTATGTTGGTGTGTCTGCTGACTCAAGTTACGAGAGCTTTTCTTGTATTTTAAATACATTCACGAATCTAATCCAAGACATATTGCTTTATTTTATTACAATGAAACAGTGAACCATATGCACTTACCAACACAATTCTTCTCGCACCAATTTAGATACCGTAACTGACGCAGCAATAAAACAATAGCTGAATTTCTCGAAATTGAAACATTAGAACTCGCTAAATATCATGTAAACACGGTTCCACATACCGTATAAAACCATTGCAGGATTGTTTTGTGCATGGAAAAAATGCATTTACGTCTTTAATGCAATGGGCTGGAGCGCCGCGTTTATATCAGTAAATGTGACCGATTGCCAAGCTAGAAAATTCACTTCAGCATTTCGTTTTTTCTGACTAGACGACAACAACAAGTTCCTCATTCTGGCTTGGCCTACACTGCTCAGAACGGTATTATAAGGCGCACTTCAAAGAGACAACCAGAGGCAAGCGATACTATCAGACACGCAGCTCGTCTACACAGCGCAGCCGCCGTTGCGCGCCGCTGAACCGTTCTACTGTCCGCAGCGCCAATTTTGCGTCATGATGCGGAGAAGTGGTGAACTACGCTCGGTCGGCACACCTACCCATCTAGCCACTGTAACGGCGCTACGAATGATGAAAAACTCTGCAGTAGAGAGGAGCAAAGGCGCGGGGGCTCTCTCGCGGCGCCTGCTTGCCTATCCGTTTTGTCGTCTGCTCCGCGCACGCCCTGACGCCTGTAGCGCGCACAGCTCTTGTGGGTCACGGAGTGACGTTAGCAGGAGAAACAAGTCATGTATCATGTTATTTAATTTATTTTATACAGGCCAAATGCAGGGCATTTGTCAGGTGGCCTACATGAAACTTTACAAGGCACAGGAACAGAAAATAAACAAAGATGGAGAGAAAAACTATAGCAAATGGTAAGGCGATATAATGGCAGTTCAGGTGGTCTCAAGTAATGAAAGACGACAGCGAAAAGAAGTTTTTACGCAAAAGCTGACGTTTATCACTCTTTTTTATCTGAGCACGCATCAAGTGCTAAGATGCTTCGCTTGCTTCCTTGCTTCTCGCGGTGCTTTTCGTGTCGCCCGGTTCTCTTGCGAGCAGAATCGCCATTCTCTATAAACATAATAATTGGGAATTCCTGCCAGTGTTTTCTGCTTATTATTTCACAAGAGAAGCTCTGATTAGGTGTCTGCATAACTGGGGGAATCATCTCGAAGGCAAGGCTGAGAATTTACAGGATAGCCAGCCGGTATTAACACTGGCTAACCTCCTTGTCTTTCTTTACCTTTCTCTCTCTCTACATTACGGCATGTCTCTGGGCAAGGAAAGGCACCTGCACTGTGTGTAGTTGAAGAGAAATTTAAATTGAGCTCCTCCCGTCCTTCCGCATCGGCGTCTTCTGGTTCCTCCTGGCATTCAGCATCATTGAGCTACGCCAGGCTTCCCTAAACAAGTGAAGGAACTGCTCCGCTTCGAAGTCGAGGCACCTTTCTTTAGATCTAGTAGGACATCACCTTTGTCTTTGCTGAAGTAACTATCAAAAATAAGCTGCTTCTCGAAGTGTCGCGCACATATTTGTCCATTGCTTTAAGCGCTCGCTTATTTGAGGCATTTTTTGACGCCACTGGTGGAGTAGTTGAAGGATCAGATGGCGAAGCGAAGAGCGAAAACTTCTCGCGTCCTTTGCCATAACCAGATTTACGGCCGGGAACAAAACACTGTCCTGTTGCTCAGTCTCTTCACGAACAAGTATCAAGATACCTTGTTCCGTCAGGCATGAATAAACATACTGCAGACATGGTAAACAAAGCGATGAAGACGCAAAATTTCCCACCTTCGCTTCCGCGCAGACGTAGAGGAGTGAAAAACAAGTACTTCTGTTGTGTCTTTTGTACAGCATCATTTATCGTCTGTTCCCTCTAAAGACATCTAAAAATGTTTCGTATGCGTGCATAAAAGCGCTACCGCGTGTTCATTTGCGCTTTTATTATTCGTGCGCGTATATTTTTTGTGTTTCATTGCTGTCAAATTGAGACGGCCGAGGGTCCACGTTTGTAGCAGACGACACGCTCTGCGGGTGCCGCGCTGCCCGTTCTGCGCCGCCATCGCCGCCGGTCTCCGCCACTCAGCGCATGCGCACATGGAAGCAAGCTGTTGAGTGTTTTCCACGCTCCTCGACAGATGGCGCTACGCGATGTATAATTTGCATTGCACGGTTTGTCCCGAGCGAATGCGTTGCACGGCGGTGGAGTCGGCGCTCCTGTTTATCTTACTCCGTGGATGAATCCTAACCCCGAGCCGCGAGCAACTGGATGACCGCGGTGAGATCGACCCTTCAGTCAACCCCAGTCGCCGGCATCTCGGTCGCGACCAACTGGATGGCCGTGGTGAGCTGGACGCTGCAGCCGACGCCAGTCACCAACAACTGATTCACGAGCGACAGGATGACAGCGGCAAGATGGAACCTGCAGCCAACGCCAATCGCCAACTGGTTCGCGAGCGGCTGGATGAACGCAGTGCATCATGACTGCACGGTACAGGGTGAGTGCCTGGCTTTGCGCTTGAGTCATCGGATCTTTTAGCCTAGACTTTCCAAAAACCGATGAAGCGTGTAAAACTGCCCACTTTGATACTGTGGTTGTTGCGCATCCAAGCAGAAAGCAGCTTTCAGCATAGATCTGAACCAGCTACTAAAGCCAGACCTCATACTTGTTTGGGAGTAATTGGGACGTAGAGACCTACCGGAATTGTAATCAGTTAAAGACGACCCAGGATTTACGTCGTCTTGCAATTTATTCGATGCGGTGGAGGAGAACTTGGGGACTTGGCACTACTTCTGTGTATAGGCGTTTGGTTTCTGCTATATTTTCCAGGCTTCAATTTCTCTTAGGAAAACAGAATTGAACCACTGGTAGTTTTTTTTACTTTCGTTGCAATTTTTGCGGGTTTCGCAGCAAGTATGGTGAATAGCTGAGTCAAAGCCTAAAGTAGTGACCATGGACCTCATGAGTTTGACGAGAGCTAACCTGTTGCAGTTGTGTGAAGAGCTCTGACTAGAATCTGACTACTTGTTTCAATGTGTAAATAAACGTTTCTCTTTCGCTCCTACTCTCGAACGTACTCATCCCCATGCCTGGCGTATTCCTGACTTCAACTCAACCCTGACCCGCAACAAACTGGCAGCAGCGGCGGGATAAATGCAAATCGCCGAACCGACCCGCAACACTACATTATTATGTAGCTCGCACCTCTACCGTGCTTACCAACATGTATGCCAACTAGGAGCGCGCATCCTCGGACTCTGGTGCAAGCGGTCTCGACCACTCCCGCGACCTCGAAACTTTTCTGAGTGTGACTGGAAGAATTCTTCGTTCGCGTCAAGCCCACGCCTCCACTCCGAAATGGAAGAGAGGCATCAAAGCCCGAATCACGACCTCTGACCGTGTCTGTGCACCTCCCAAAAGACCCCTCCGACCCACTTCAAAGGAGCAGTCTTCGGCAAGGCAACGTTCCTCAACGCAACCCTCGGCTGCTGATGACAATGCACCCCCTGTCACCGAGGAAGAACCCCCAGTGGTGAGCTCACGTCTAGTCTCGCCCCATGCTGCGGGTCAACTCGCTGCCACAACTCAGCCCTCTACCCCTGCCACTCTCGAACAAGTCACTTCACAAGTCGCACCCATTGTGCCCACTGTCTGTCACGGAAACGAGGAATGCAGCGGCGAGAGTCACGAGTCCACCTCAGAATGCTCTCCAACCAGCGCCAGTATTTCTTCTGGCTCCCTCCACTATGGATACACCAGCACTCAGCTGTCACCTGCTGCTGACAGCTGCGCGTCGTCATCCCTCAGTGATAGCAACGATACCTCCACCTCACCCAGCCACGGTTCCGACACGGCGTCGTCGCAATTTCCTGAAACCCACATCGAGAGCGCCAACACCCCCCCCCCAGTCGGCCCTCTCTTTGCCTGTCTCAACAATCTACCCAACGCCGCCTCGTCTGCTGCAGAGAACACAGCCACAGCGGCCTCCTGTGAGGAGACTGACGTCACCGCCCACGAGCACGGCTCACTCTCAGCCCGACTTTCAGACTGCCCTACCTCTCCCCCCCCCGCCACCACTCGCCACGTCGTGTGCCACTCACCACGCCGCATCACTCGCCCATTCAGAAGAATGCGCTGTCTCCGCGACAGCGGCTGACTCACTCTCGGCGCTCGCAAGGGCTACCCTTGCTCCTTCCCCACGCCAACTCTGTGTCGCGTCGTCTGCTACCGCCCGCGCCGTTCCATCCGTAAACATCGCGGTGGCTAACGCCTCTGCGCATGCGTACCACTCACCGTGCGTGCCCACGCCAAACTCCGCCCCTCCATGCCTCAGTCATCACAACGCCGCGTCGTCTGCTACAGACTACACCGCCTCCCTTGTGAACACCGAGGAAAACAACGCCTCTATGCACGCGCGTGACTCACAATGTGCGCTCACGATTGATTGCTAAAGCCCCTCAATAAAAAAAGTAGGGACATCCTTTGAAGATTGCCGCTTTCCTCCTCTCCTGCCCGTTCTCTCAGCGCTCGGCCATCCGATTGGCCGAATGTTGTCACGTGCTCTCGCGCGCTTTTTTTTCTTGCTTGTTTTTTGCTCCCGCCGCCATCGCGGTGACAGATCATTGCGAGCCGTGTATGGAGGCACCACGCATCGCGTCTCCTTTGCGCTTTTAAGGCGTAGTGTTCGCGATGCCGTGTTGCTCGGCATTCGGGTGCAGAACACGCGAAACAGATGGCAAGCGACTCTTCCGGATTCCATCAGCGAAGCGAGACGCGGCGCAGAGGAAGGTCTGGCTTCAAAGAATCAGCCGGGCTGATTTCAACCCAACACAATGGTCCCGGCTGTGTGAGGTAAGCGAGCGATTCTTCAATGATCCCTAATCTCACATGCTGCCACTTGCTGTGTGAGGCTTCGTTAGTTTTTCTCCCTCCTAAGTGCCGCACTGTTCGCGCTGCATTTGCAACTTTCGTGGCCGGATTTCATCTTGTCCTCAAACGCACGTGGTTTTTGTTGACTCGGTTATACAATCCATGACGTTGTGTTTGTGTGGCCTGAATGTATGCGAACGGCACGTTTTGAGTGTATCGCAGTATGTTACGAAGCGGTGACGGTACGTAGGGAAAGACGGGCGCTTACCTGCGGAAAGACGATTAGGGCTATTTAGTTAGGGCGACTTTGCGCCTTCAGCAAAAAATCAACTCGGTGGTCGGCGAAGATCAATGTTCTTGTCGCTATCGTCCTAGATCCTCGAGGACCGATAACTATCTCGAAAATGGTAGAAAGTGCTGCGCGTGAAAAGTGTGCTCAGTATTCTAGTCGTGTATCGCGTAGCAGAACAAGAGATAAGGACCTGTGCTGGCGGCGAGCTGAAAAAGGAAAACGGTATACAAGACTTCCCTGCGATATGTAGCAGAACAAGAGATAAGTACCTGTGCTGGCGGCGAGCTAAAAAAGGAACACCGTGTACAAGACTTCCTGGCGATAACTTGCGCCGGGAATGTTGTGTTACGCCGTATACTTGAAGGAGCGAGGTTTTACGGTGACCTTGTTTTCTGATTTCGCGTTTGCGCAGGATCACTTCACGGATGATCAAATTGAACCGGTGATTCTGCAGAGCTGTGGCACAAAAAAATTGAAGCGTCAAGCCATTCCATCGCTCTTCGTTCATCGGAAGCAGCTGAAGCCGAGGAAGCCGCCTGCCAAACGTAAGAATACACCGTGCACTTCAAGGACATTACTGTCTGCTGGCAGCAATGCTATCCACATTGCAACGCCCTTGATTATAGAGTTAACTCATTCCTGCGTAGCTTTGTCAGTGGCCAGGACAAACCTGGATGTTAACTCATCGTTTCTGCTCTGCATCTGATAAGATAGTAGATACAATACGCAGGGTAGAAATTCTCGGACCCGCGCGCAGCACATGCAAGCGGCAATATGATCCGCAAAAGCAGCCTCGCATACACCTGTAAGATGACCGCTGCCGCGCTACTCAAGTCCGCAAAAAAAAAGAAGAAATGTGTGGAGTAGTGTAAGGCTTCCTGCAAGCGAACGAAGCCAATAGCCTCATTATCGACGGACCGCTTCCGCCGAATGATCGGTAGCTCACTAGTCAGTGAAACCTGTAAGACAACTGCATATATACAGCTGGCGGATCATTCACTCCCGAAGCGCAGTCATTGTTAGAGGCCCGCTGTGCACGTTAGCCGCTGGCCAACGAGGGACTGGAGCTACTGAAACGCGGAGATGAACCAACGCCGAGGTCGCGCGTGGTATTGCTCAGTAAAAGCCCGACTTAGAGGCTTTATGCTCACTGTATCACCGCTAATAGTACAGCCATCTAAGCGCAACGGCATTTATGCGTCCTCTCGTTGTTTCGGCAGCCAGTCATAACATAACGCGAAAAATTCCGATCAAAATACGAGTTCAAGAGCGTGAGCGACAGGTAGCCACAGCGTTTCATTCGGAGAGCGTCTGCTAGTTCGGCACCGCGTAGGGGGAGCCACGGTTGACAGAAGAGAGAGTGAACGCCGGCGCAGGAGGAGGAGAGAGGAGATGGCGCTACTTTTCTTCATTGAGGGGTTTTACTGACTGCCCTACTCCTGACCATGCCAACGCCGCGTCGTCTGCTAGCAGCCAAGCTCGCAAGCCCAGCTGCTCACTTGGGCCCATTCGCCCTCTCACTGAGGAGTCCTCCCCCCAGTCCGCTTACGCCCAGACCACCTCTCGAGCTCGTCAACAACGGCTCCGTCGTCATCAGCCACTTCAGCCCTCTCAGCCACGTCCACAAAGCGTCGCTGCTTCTAACCTGCCTGAAACAATACTGTACAGGCCCAAAACGAGAACGGCAAATTTTATGTCTGCCTCGAAGGATGCCATCGCAGCCCAGCTTTTAAAGCGCCTGGTGCCATGCGTGTCCGCACCAACCTGCGCGGCAACGTAGTCGCTGTGGACTGCCTCCCAGACGCTGATCCCACGCAACTCCTTGCTGTCTCCGCAATCTGCGGCGTTGATGTTAAAGCCAAGTCCGCACCCAAAAATGTGTGCACTGGTGTCATCTTTGGCGTCGATACCACCTTTGATTGCGACACAGTCATACAGAACATAGCGAGCTCAGCTCCCATTGTCGCCTGCACACGCAGTGGCCGCAATCTCGTGTTGAAGTTCGCAGGCAGTTCACCACCCCCCGAGGTAGCTCTCTTTAAGCAATCTCGACCTGTTCGCCCACGACGTCCCCGTCCCCTCCAGTGCACTAACTGCCGCCACGTTCCAGCCACCTGCACAGAACAGTCTCGCTGCCTTCGCTGCGGCGACACTCACAGCACTGCAGACTGCAAGGCGCCCAAACCCAAGTGCATCAACTGTGGTGGCCGTCACATTGCCACCGAACCCCGCTGCCCTCGTTGGCAGCATGAACGAAAAGTCGCAGAAATCAAGGCCGCCTCCCCACAACCCATCACTCGTCGTGAGGCCGTCCGAAAAGCCAGGAATCAAGAACCCTGTACTCAACCCACAGCCCGCGTATCCCGGCCGAATGCCCACGTTCAGCCCGGGCGCACTTACAGCCAAGCACTCGCCAACCCACCTGCCCCACCTCCCGTGTCTCGACCGCACAGTGCCGTCAACACGGACTAGCAGAAGGACGCCGTGATTGCCGCACTTGCGGCAGCTGTGAAAGCCCTCCTCGGGACTGTACCAATCGAATCCGCTGTCCACCACCTGTGTAATGCGGCCTTAGCCGCCCACGAGGCCCTCGTCCAACACGGCTAACACCATCATTCCACGGCCGCGGATCCAATAATCGAACCCTTGTTCCTTTCCGCCGCCGTCTCTTATACGCGGCCTTCAGCCCCGTTAGCTTCGGCTTCTTACGGCCTTACCGCCCTACTCCTTTCCTCTTCTCCCTACTCTTTTACTCCCATTACCTCCACCCTCTGCAGTACTGTTGAGGTGACCTCCCAGCGAGAGACAGTTACGGTACTGCACTTTTATCTTCTTTTCATGTTTTAAAAGCCACTTACTACTACTACTATTGCAATGGTTAGAAAGAAACAGCTTCAGTGGAAATCGGGTTGTCGCACACATTTGCTGTCATTTTTTTCTAGTGAATATTGCAAGAAATTTATGTTTATTGTACTTTGTTGCGTAGAACTTCGACAATACTATTGCCTAAACTAGCGATACATGTAGGCTCTAATCCTAAATACCAAGTGCGTTCAATTATTAATATTGTTTGTAGCAAAGGTACATTTTTTTATGTGCGCTCTACTGCTGCTACTGAGTAGGAGCCGAGACCTCTGTGAGACACTCATTGTCTTTTGTTCCTGCTTCATCTTGAAATTTTATATAGTTGCAATAAAGAAATGCAAATTCAAACAATTTTTCATTCCGCGATGGTTCACTATGTGTGATTGAGAAATAGGTCTATGTCTGTTGCATATAAAAATAACTGACAGACGCATTTTCAGGCTGTTTCACCTATTGTAATAGTAATTCGCCATATATATATATATATATATATATATATATATATATATATATATATATATAAGGAGAGGGAGAGAGGTCATATTTTTGCGGTATGCCCCCCATTCGAGAAATGGTTGGTCGCCACTGCGGCAGACTACGTCACCGCCAATACCTAGGCATAGCTGCATATCCTGATGGGTCATTGTCGCATGTGCCTGCGCGCGTTGATGTGAACTCGTACCACGCTTGCGGCCGCTGACAAGCTATCAGTTGCCGGTTTTACGAACGCTAGCGAGGTGCGAGTGCCAACACTTAGCGGAACCACCGCGCCCTTTCCACTTTGTTTCCTGCAGCGGCCCCTGCGAGTCGCCTGACATAGGGTTCGAGGCTATTTACCACGCGTTCGCATGTTCCAGCTGATATTGCTCACGATAGTACATCTCGGAAAAAAGCTGTCTGAATTCGGGAAGGCTAGCAGTAATCACAACTCCGTTATATACAATGAGCTTTATCTGAACAATTAATGTTACATGTACGTGTCGTCCATGGACAGTGTTTACGAAGTTGATGATCGTGTGGTTCCATCATTTCACAACCGTGAAAGCGCCTCCCGCGGTAATTGTTCCTCTCCGTCATAACAATCGCCGAAGCACATTCCTTCTGGCGAAACTTCACTTCTCTTTTCGAAAATACGTAGCGTTGTCAACAAGCGTGATTATCTATCATCATTTATTGACACGTGTAATGTTGATGCCATTATACTAACGGAAACCTGGTTGTCTTCAAAGATATGGAACGCTGAAATATTTGAATGGGAACAGGATTTCAATTTTTACCGATGTGACCGCAGTGATAGAGTAGGAGGTGGCGTCCTAATCACTGTGTCTGATAACTTTCACTCTTTTCACACTCCTCTCGTTAGCACTTTAGAATTAGTGTGCACGTGTATTCGCATCAGTCACCGTGAAATGATCTTTTTTGCCTGTTACCGCTCACCGAAGGCGCCTTCATCTTTTTGTTCTGAGCTTTATGACGTATAGAATAGCACTGTACCCAGGTACTCACCGATATTTTAATGGTGATATTAATTCCCCTAAAATAATGTGGTATGGCATGTATCCAATACCCTCTGTTTCTTCAGGTTTAGAAGAGAATTTTGTGAGTCTGTGTTATTACTGTAACTTTGCACAAATAATCACTGAGCCAACCCGAAAAAGCCCACGTTTCGCAAAGCTAAGCGATCGAACAACTCCGATCGAGTTGTGGAATAAGTACCATCTTGCATCTTTAGCCTTTCAAAATGCAGCATGTGAAGCGAAGAATTTTTTTTTCAATACAACTCTCCCATCATTACTTATAGAAAAGCCTAAAAATGTTTTAGAACATAATTGGTGGTTCTAAGGACATTATATTCGCATTACACAATAATGGCGGTGTCCCTATTCCACTTTCTCAATGTTGCTCCATGCTAAACGAAACGTTCGCCAGGTCTTTTTCCCAAGTGTCAGCGGTTTCCCAAGTGTCATCTACGTATTGTAGAATGCATTACCCACCGATGGATCCTGTGCTTATATATTCTTTTGGTGTGTTGCACTTAATGAAAAACTTGAAATTGTCTTCGTCATGCGGAACGGACGGTATCGACCACGGAGTAAGATAAGACAGGAGGGCCGACTCCGCTCGTCTGGAAGGGACACATTCTGCAACGCTGGCTCCTGCTTCACAGCGTGTTCGCCAGACGGCGCTACGAATGGAGAAAAACTCTGCAGCGGAGAGGAGCAAAGGCGCGGGGACTCTCTCGCGGCGCCTGCTTGCCTATCCGTTTTGTCGTCTGCTCCGCGCACGCCCTGACGCCTGTAGCGCGCATAGCTCTTGCGGTTCACGGAGTGACGTTAGCAGGAGAAACAAGTCATGTATCATGTTATTTAATTTATTTTATACAGGCCAAATGCAAGGCATTTGTCAGGTGGCCTACATGGAACTTTACAAGGCACAGGAACAGAAAATAAACAAAGATGGAAAGAAAAACTATAGCAAATGGTAAGGCGATATAACGGCAGTTCGAGTGGTCTCAAGCAATGAAAGACAACAGCGAAAAGAAGTTTTTACGCAAAAGCTGACGTTTATCACTCTTTTTATCTGAGCACGCATCAAGTGCTAAGATGCTTCGCTTGCTTCTTTGCTTGTCGCGGTGCTTTTCGTGTCGCCCGGTTCTCTTGCGAGCAGAATCACCATTCTCTATAAACATAATAATTGTGAATTCCTGCCAGTGTTTCCTGCTTATTATTAAAGCGAAGCTTTGTACCTCTACCAGCCAAGGGTTGTATCGTGTCCGTTGTTGTAAGCAAAAAAAAAACGATCCCGACGAACCGCTAACAATTGCAGGTATAGCAGTATAGCTTACTTGAATTCAGGCATTCAGCGTACAACTAAGCACTCGTTTTCGCAAGAAAAACCACAAAAACAAGCTTCAAAGTGATGAGCCAACATGATGGATGATAAGGGCTGCGGGCAAACAACGGAAACAGGCTCGGCGCGGTCCGTAAGATTAGATTGCAGCTGTTGCAAAGCTCATGCAGCTGCTTGAAAGGAAGGGTTGACGTCATTCGAAACCCTTCCAGCCTAGTAACTGCTTCGGTTCATTTTCTAGACTACCCCACTATGGGTAGACTACGGAAAGTAAAGACGGCAGAACATGCATTCGCGTAACGTGCATTGATTTAACCTTGGCAAAGAATGTAACTACAGTGAAAACTGAAAATTTGAGTGTATATCACACCGATCATAAAGCAGTAGTGAACATTGTTGTGAAGTAAATAATAATAAAGGCCGTGGTTAAAGTTACGTTGTAGTGTGTGAAATATCAAGTGCGCCGCAGTCACCGTGAGGGGGGCGTAAAAAGCTTCGCTTTCCAACCACCTTCACAGGGTGGATTGGCGGGCAATTTTTTTCACAAGAGAAGCTCTGATTATGTGTCTGCATAACTGGGGGAATCATCTCGAAGGCAAGGCTGAGAATTTACAGGGTAGCCAGCCGGTATTTACACTGGCTAACCTCCTTGTCTTTCTTTACCTTTCTCTCTCTCTACATTACGGCATATGTCTGGGCAAGGAAAGGCACCTGCACTGTGTGTAGTTGAAGAGAAATTTAAATTGAGCTCCTCCCGTCCTTCCGCATTGGCGTCTTCTGGTTCCTCCTGGCATTCAGCATCATTGAGCTACGCCAGGCTTCCCTAAACAAGGTGAAGGAACTGCTCCGCTTCGAAGTCGAGGCACCTTCTTTAGATCTAGTAGGACATCACCTTTGTCTTTGCTGAAGTAACTATCAAAAATAAGCTGCTTCTCGAAGTGTCGCGCACAAATTTAGTCCATTGCTTTAAGCGCTCGCTTATTTGAGGCATTTTTTGACGCCACTGGTGGAGTAGTTGAAGGTCAGATGGCGAAGCAAAGAGCGAAAACTTCTCGCGTCCTTTGCCATAACCAGATTTACAGCCGGGAACAAAACACTGTCCTGTTGCTCAGTCTCTTCACGCACAAGTATCAAGGTACCTTGTTCGGTCAGGCATTAATAAACATACTGCAGACATGGTAAACAAAGCGAGGAAGACAAAAATTTCCCACCTTCGCTTCCGCGCAGACGTAGAGGAGTGAAAAACAAGTACTTCTGTTGTGTCTTCTTGTACAGCATCATTTATCGTCGGTTCCCTCTAAAGACATCTAAAAATGTTTCGTATACGTGCATAAAAGCGCTACCGCGTGTTTATTTGCGCTTTTATTATTCGCGCGCATATATTTTTTGTGTTTCATTGCTGTCAAATTGAGACGGCCGAGGGTCCACGTTTGTAGCAGACGACACGCTCTGCGGGTGCCGCGCTGCCCGTTCTGCGCCGCCATCGCCGCCGGTCTCCGCCACTCAGCGCATGCGCACATGGAAGCAAGCTGTTGAGTGTTTTCCACGCGCCTCGACAGATGGCGCTACGCGATGTATAATTTGCGTTGCACGGTTTGTCCCGAGCGAATGCGTTGCGCGGCGGCGGAGTCGGCGCTCCTGTTTATCTTACTGCGTGGTATCGACTCAAAATTTTTGAAGAACACTGCAATGTACTATTATATTACAGAACTTTTCAGTCCATCGCTTCTACCCAGTTACCTCGCGATTGGAAGGTGGCACCACTTTTCAAATATGGTGACGTCAATTCACCATATAATTACAGACCTATATCAATAACTAGTGTTCCTTGCAAACTATTAGAACATATTATTTACTCGTGTTTAGTTATTTTCCTCGAGTCTAATGCATTATTCACGACGAAACAGCAGGAGTTTCGTAAATCATTTTCGTGTAAGACGCAACTAATTTGCTTCACCAATGAACCTTTCGCTCCTCTTGACAATGAGTGCTTTTCTAACCTGCCTGAAACAATACTGTACAGGCCCAAAACGAGAACGGCAAATTTTATGTCTGCCTCGAAAGATGCCATCGCAGCCCAGCTTTTAAAGTGCCTGGTGCCATGCGCGTCCGCACCAACCTGCGCGGCAACGTAGTCGCTGTGGACTGCCTCCCAGACGCTGATCCCACGCAACTCCTTGCTGTCTCCGCAATCTGCGGCATTGATGTTAAGTTCCCTTAAGTGCAAGAGTATAGAGTCGACAATTGTCGACTCTATACTCTTGCATTTTCAGAAAGCGTTTGACCTTGTCTCTCACCCTCTACTTCGTTTAAAGTTCAGCAAATTAAACATCGATCCTAACATTTTTGCCTGGATAAAAAATTTTCTTTCTAACGGAACGCAATTTGTGACAGCTAACAATTTCGATTCCTCTTCCTGTGCAGTTACTTCCGGTGTGCCGCAGGGTTCTGTCCTCAGACCGCTTTTATTTTTAGTCTACATTAATCACCTGGCTAATGCAGTTCAATCATCCACCAGGCTATACGCTGACGACTGCGTAATTTATCGCATAATATCATCTGACACTAATGTTGCAGCACTTCAATCTGACCTCAACGCTTTAACTAACTGGTGCAACGTATCCAAAATGCATTTGAAAGTTAAAAAGTGTGAAGTAATCAGAATCTCCCGAAAAGCTTCTACTTGTAACCCTCCTCTTTATCACATTGATGGCTCTGTACTAGACGAGCTTACCACGTATAAGTATTTAGGTGTTCACCTGAAGGCTAACTTTCTTGGCAAAGCCATGTTAACTACTTTGTTAACAATGCTAATCGCACGTGAGGTTTCTTACACCGCAACTTTTCAAGGGCACCATCTTCTCTTAAATTACCATTATACATAACGCTTGTAAGGTCTAAGCTTGAATATACATGTGCTTTGTGGGATCCCAGGAAAGAATGTCTCAATAACCAATTATAATCAGTACAAAACCGTAGTGCGCGTTTCGCCCTGTCAAATTATTCTCGCTTTTCAAGTGTATCGTCGATGAAACAAATTTTTTAACTTTCTAACCTTTCTTTGCGCAGAAAAGTGTTTCGTTTATCCTTATTTCATAAGACTTTTCATAATCCACATCTGAAAAATGAACTTCATAATGAGCCATCTTATTTGCCTTGTCGTAATAATCACCGTCATAAAGTTGAGATCCCTTTTTGCTATACTAACATATCCTCCGATTCATTCTTGCCAAAGACATCGAAGAAATGGAACCACCTTCCCACCTCCGGCGTCACAATTCCAAGTGTTTCTGCATTTTAATCCGCTGTCCAAGGTATATGTAAACTGGTAGCGAAGCTTCCATAGAAGCCCATACGTTCAAAACATGGCGGCTTATCGGCAGTTCATGGGGCTTAGCGCCATCTGTGTGAGGAGGGAACACTTCCGGCGGAAGAAAAAATAATTTGACGTCATATGCGTTAAAAACAGAAGTGACGTAATTTTGTTCTCATAGGCGCGAAATATGTTTTCAGAGGCCTGTCATTAGAGCTGTATATTCAAATGCCCCGCCATTCGACTTGATGGGCGTTCCGAGCTTTCAGCGCGGAAAGCGATGCAGGAAAAGGTCAGCCGTACGGGTGACGCAATCGCATCGCTGCACCGAACATACTTTCTTTGGAGGCCGACGAACGCTTTGGGCGTAGATTGCGTAGAGTGCTCGTCCTTTCGTCGGACGCCAAGCCCGTCGGCCAGCGATGTCGCACGAAAACAAATAAAGTAAACAAGTATCTGACGGTCGCAACTCAGTGCTTTTGACTGTACAGGTTAAGAAACAATAAAACTACCCGCGTCACCTACTTCAGACAAACGTCGACATGCAAAACAACACAACATGTGAGGGGGGCGTATTGTAACAGGTGAACTTCACGAGCGTGCCCACGCACTCCCAATAGCTGCATTGCATTGCAAGTGATAGCGGCGTCAACGCCCGCCGCTATCGATGGGCGCTCTCACGGTAGGCGATGAAAAAATGTATTTATTAATAAGGATCAGGTAAAATAGAGTTGTATCTTCTTGCCATGCGTATGTAAAATGGATTAGGAATTTTATTCTTATCTAATGAATATAACTGCGTGTCGCTTTAATTAAAAAACGCCTTTTTCTTTCCCAGTGTTTATTCCCTCCAAACATAGTCGTGCTTCAATCGCTGCTCCCATAACCACCCTTGCTGATGTTGGTGACAATTGGTTCTGAACCGCTTTTCGCCCGAAGCTTCGCGACCTATGTGGATCGACCTTGCGCTGTCTACAAGTATTTTTGTGTATACTAGCCGCCAACAATCACAACTATCATGTATTTTTCCCCACTCCCTTCTGTGACGCCTTCGGGCACTGAAGGTAATGAAATAAATAAATAATAACTCTATAGCATCGGCGACATTGGACAGCCCTGCTTGACTCCCCGCATCACGATTACTGGTTGGGACTGCGCTCCGTCAAAGCGTGCAACGACAGTGTTGTTTTTGTACAGCTGGCGTAATAGACCAATCCATACTTCAGGCATGCGGATGTCTGCCATCCGGCAGAACAGGTGGCCGTGGGGGACACTGTCGTATGCCTTTGATACACCCAGAAAGCAACCATAGAGGCTTCCCGACTCCTTGCGCGCTACTTCCACTGTTTGAGTCAGCACAAAAAGATTGTCACCTAGACACCTGCCAGCTCGAAACCCATTTTGTTTTTTTATGAGCACGTCATTGTTGTCTGACCATGCGCTCATTAACATATTGAGAATTTATGCGAATATACGGTATATGATGCTTCTGACTGTCGACGGTCTGTAATCACATATAAGACCAGCATCTCCACCTTTCTTTTTGATGAGGCACATTCTTCCAGTCAGCCAGTCTGTAGTAATTGTGTCGCCCGCCATGATGCCAAAACAAATCTTAGCAAGGTGATCCCGTGCTTTGTCTCCCAGCCGCTTAGAAAGATCGGCAGTTATGCCTTCCAGTCCCTTTGCTGTCTGCACTCTAATGTGTTAATGCCCTGTCTATTGCCAGCGTGACACGTACCTCCCATTTCACAAGCTCGTTACTGGAGCAATAATCACCCAACTCGTCAGTCCTCTTGGAGGTGTGCGTGAGGCTGTTCAAGCTCAAGGTGATATAGTTTATGCATATGCTCCGTGAGGTACGTCCCAAGATCAGTGACGGGCAGTTGAGTTTCCTCATGACGAATCTGCGGAGTGGACGCCTCCCTGTCTATGGAGGACACGTATGCCCAAAACCGCTAGGGGCCGTTTAGCCTGTCAGCAGTCAGCAATTAGAGCTGTCTACTGTCATGTTCAGCAATCTTGCGCTGTACCAATTGGTAAGAGCATACCAATCAATTGATAAGAGCATCGCACGCGTAATGCGAAGACGTGGGATCGTTCCCCATCTACGGCAAGTTTTTTTTTTCATTCATAGATTTTCATTTCCATTTGTGTTTTATTTCATTCATTTTCATTTCCATGTGTGTTTTATTTCAACCATTTTGCTGTATATGTGTCTGCAGACACATATACAGCAAAATCTGTGAAACATCAAGTGTGCGCCGCTCGCAGAAAATTCTTATCTTTACGCAAGAAAGATAGCTCCTTCCTAGAAAGGGCGATAGACGGTTTTGACACACAGGCGTCACCAAACCTGTCAAAAAATTCCGCTTCTATGATTTTGCGGGTTAACTGATTACGATTTTTGCTATATACCGGAATACACATGGCCTTACTGAAAGGCCAAGTGTATTTCGGTATATATAGTGCCTCCTCAATTGTTAGCGGGCGGCACACACGTGATGTGTCACAGATTTTGCTAATATGTGGTTGCTTGCTTCGGAATAAAACACTGTTGTAAGTCTGCGCTCGTGTGTCTTAGCCTTTTCTCTGTTCTCGTCTTGCGCGCATAAAGTGTTCATGACTTACCAACATGCCCAGTCACCTTGGCTAATAACGACTTTTTTATTAATATTGTAATGGGGAAGAAGAAACAGATCTACTTAATTGATCGTGAACATATCAAAATAATATTCGTTTTAACCGTGATTCAATTCGCAATGACGCATTATTCAATGTATGGTTCTCAGAACCAATCTGTATCCAGCAAAAGAAAGAATTAGTACAATAATATAAACAAGGAGTAAACGACGCGTCTGAAGTCACGCTGCAAGCGTAAATTCGCGCTAAAAGTCCCTTTTAAGCGACTCTAACTATTCAGTGTTATTGAATACCCCTCTGGTGTACGGCACTAGGACGCGAAGCTCTTTCTCAAAAATTAGACGTAAAAACAAAATGTTCAGCCCTTCCACGCCGTAAAGATGGTTAACCTGCCGAGCTGAAACGTGCGGCCCCGGTGTTTATCACTGGGTTGATCTCCAGGGTTCGTCAAAGTATTTCTCAATTATGAGGTTGCACACAATATCGGCTACGATCGACTGAGAGAACGACGTCACTGACGGTATGCCCGCAATTCGCCGTTGTCGCTTGCGTTCGATGTCTCGAGTTTGCTCGGTGGCGTGGTAAGCAGCATTCAGTGGCGCATCGACGGGGGGAGGGGGGGGATTCGGTGGTTGTGAGTTGTAAGCCCCCCCCCCCTAAGGCCGACTTAACCCCCCCCCCCTTTTGTTTAACCCCTTTTCTTTCCTTACGCATTTGAGTGCTCCAACTAAGATGTACGACGCGCAATCGTCTGCACACTCGCAAAAAGCGCATTTTTTTACAATTTCCCGTGAAGAAGTCGAAATTAGTGCTGTTTGGATGGTATTGGCAAACTGTCAACCCCCCCCCCCCCCCGGCAGAGATCCTGGGTGCGCTACAGGCAGCATTCGCCCGCTATTGCCGCTTGTGATTCTTCGAAACTGCTTCAAAATTAAATCTCTCCGTTACGTAAGACATTGAATGGCTCATAGCCTCGTAAACGCGGCCTCCCAATTACGACGACAGAAGACAAGTGAAATTCTACGCTGGAACGATGAGCGGCAACGCAGCCAGCTGCGGAAGACGACGACGATGCTCGAGCCAATGCTGATGATGATAGTTTTCTGTACACAGGTGATTTCGCCTAGCCATATACGATTTCCTCTAGACATGTAAAGCTTCGCTTCAATGCAGCTTCAATGCTCGCTACGCCCACTGGCTACGTACGTTAAAGTACGGTCGAGCGGAGAAATGAGCCCAGACTAATCCTGCTGCCACCTTAGGCAAAGCGGCGGCAACTCAAGAGCCGTCGCGTAATGCGTGGCGCATTGGCGAAGTGGTGCCGTTTGGCCCACAGAGTTAATATTGTTTGGCCACCTCTCCTATTCTACCATTATGGCATCACAGTAGAATGTACTAGGCAATGGCCGAGTGGGCCGAACGGCGCTCTCCCGCTGAGGCGCCGAGTGTGGAAAATTGTGCGAGGGTGCTGCGAGCGAACTGGATTCACTCTCTCGAGTGAAGCCGAACAGGACGGTCGTGGCCGAGTGGAGCTCAGCGCAGCAGGAGCAGCATACCAATGAATAAGTTCAATTTTTGTTTATTTTTATTTGGTTGATATAAGTGTTAGGGTACCCGAGCTATCTATATATATTGTTTTTCATGCTTTTTTAGTTTCTTGGTTGTTTTGGTAGGACGTTAGTAGGTAACGAATAGTTTTTTTTTGGCAGCGGGTTGTGGCGCACGTGTTGCATGGTGAAAGCAGTGTAAACCGGCAGTTTTAAACCGCGTTAGAGAAGCTAGCGGAGGTAGCCGGATAGCGAGATTGCCGTACGGCTTACCGTGGGGCTTTGTTCAGGTATTTTGGTGGGCTTTCTCGTTAGGTGGTCGGGCGGACAATGGTGCGGCAGGCTAGGAAGGACAAGGATGATGACGAGCTGGTGCAGTGCGAGGAGTGCAAACGTTGGTGTTATTTGGACGAGACGCACTTCACCAGTTTAGCCGACGGTGAGGAGGCTAGCTTCGCGTGCAGGTCGTGTGAAGGATTTAAAGGGGCTGGGCGGCGGATGGAAGGGGAATGGGCAGCTAGTGTGGAAGAGCTCAAAGGGGAGCTGAAGGTGGAGCGAAAGCGGCGAATTGAGCTCGAAACTCGGATCGGCGAGTTGCTTCACAGGGAGGGGGCCGAGGCCGTCCTGGTAAAGCGAATAGCTGGCGAGCTACAAGAAGAACGGAAAAAGCGGGCCGTGCTGGAAGAGCGGGTGGCGGCGCTAATGGCACAGGCGGCGCGTAATCCCGAGTCAGCTCAGGCGGGCGGCGGGGACAGCGCGGAGACTCAGGCAGAGGCATGCCATGAGAGCAGGGAGGGACGCCTAGGGGCCGTTGAACAGCAGGCGAGAGCCGGCGGCAACACGGCGGTTCCACAACTCTACAGCGAGGTAGTGCGGCAGGCTTCGGGTGGGAAGGAACGAACGGCAGGGAGCACATCGTCACGTGTCAGTGGCGCACGGCGGGTGGAGAACCAGCTAGCGCGAACTGGAGGACGACAATCGCAGGCGGGAGGCAAACGTGTAGAGCGAAGGGTCCTAGTGGGGGGGGGGGGGGCTCCAACGTAGCTAGGGTTGAGGAGGGCGTCCTTACAACAGTGAAGGCAGACGGGCGGGTGAGGGTGGAGGCCCAGTCAGGGAAGTGCACGGTTGACGCAATGGCAAAAGCTCAGAAGGTGGTATGGGACAACATGGAGCATGAACATCTGGTCGTTATTCATGCTGGTCTCAACGATGTGCTGAAGGGAAGGAGCCAGAACCTAAACAGACAGTTAGGGGTTGGGTTGCGTAAACTTAGAGAAACCTCTGCGAACGTGCATGTGACCATATGCACAATTCCAGAGGTCCGGGGCCCGGCTAGCGGGATGGAATGGAGTGTGCTTGAGGCTAACCGGGTCATTAGGGGTCTGAGCCGACCACTTGGATACGGCATAATGGAGGTAAACCGGGAAGTGTACGAGTCTGGCTCCCACCCGTTTGCACAGGATGGCATTCACTACAGTGGTGCCACGAGAGGGAGGGTAGGTAGTAGGATAGGGCGCCAAGCTACGGCTTTTTGGGGGGACCCAGAGCCCTAAGACCACCAGTGTAGACGAAGACGGACCCAGAGAGGCCCCAAGATTCAAGAAACGTAGAATCGGTAGGAAAAGAAATGGACGTAAGCACCAGGGGCAAGGTCATTCTGACATAGGGTACATTAACATGCAAGGTGGCAGGAATAGGCTGAAGTGGGAGGAGATAAACGAGCAACTAAGGCAGGAAAAGCTGATGGTATACGGGTTTGTGGAGACACATCTTAGGGACATGGAGCAACCTCCCTGTAATCCTGACTATGCAGGAGAATATTGCAATAGAACAGAGGGCAGCAGAAAAAGGGGTGGAATTGGTGCATTCATTCATAAAAGTATGAATTGGCAAAGGGTCAAACAAGAATGCAAGGATCATTTACGGCTAAAAGGGAAAGTTGCAGGAGAGCAGACACTCCTTGGCTTTGTATAGCTGTGGACAGGAGCAAATGCCAAAGAGGAAAACAAAAAAATGCTGGAATGCATATCAAGTGACAATAATGAGCTAGGAGAAGGGTGCGAGATTACTATACTTGGAGATATGAACGCACACATAGAAGACATGGACGGGTACACAGACTCAACAGGCAAAATGATGCTAGATATGTGTGAAATGCATGACTTAGTTGTATGCAACAGTACTGAGAAGTGTGAAGGGCACATAACATGGGAGGTAGGGAGCCTGCAGTCGACGATAGATTATGCACTAATGTCACATAGGATGCACGATAGGCTAAATGTAATGAACATAGATGAATATGGCTCCAGAAGTGTAGGTAGTGATCACACACGTATTAAGGTGAGTTTTAGAAGGGAAATGAAAGTAGGTAGGAGGCAAGATGAACAACCAGGTGGGATATTTTACTCGGAAATGCAGCTTGAAATAGCAACCCAGCAAATTGAGAAAGTAATTTCAGAGGATACAAAACTAGAATGGACATATGCAAATTTAACAGGGCTATTTGAGCCAGAGCTTGCTAAGGTACGAGTCATGACAAAAGGGAACAGAAGACGTTAACCCCAAGAGCTGATGGGATGAGGAGGTTAAGAAGGCCATAGAGAAACGTCAGGAAGCATCCAGGGAACACAGAGTTTCAAAGCAGAGGGGTGAACCAGAAGCTGATGTAGGCAGAAAATGGAATAACTTTTTAAACTGTAGAAGGGAAGCATCCCATTTGATCAATGAGAAGATCAGAAGAAAGGGGAGCCAATGCTTGTCAGAAGTAAACAAAAAGGATAGAAAAGCAGCGAAGAAATTTTGGAAACATCTCAACTCCTTGAGTAATAAGACTAGCCTAGAGCAGAGGTTTATAGTAACAGCTCAAGGTGTTCGGCTAGAGGGAGATGAGGCAATGGAACATATAAGAACAATGATGACAGAAAAATTTAAAGAACGAAACATAGCATGTGCTCAATCAGGTGAGGATGGACTAGTCAGTGCAGTGGCTCCACTGGCACAAAGCGAGTGGGAAAGGGCAGAGAAGAGGGTTCCTAGTAGCACAGCCCCCTACGGGTGGAGACTGAGCAGGATGAGCATGATATATAAGGGAAAGGGGGACAAAGCCGACATAAACAACTACCGTCCCATAACAGTGACGTCAGTGGTTTACAGGGTGGTGATGCAGATTATAAAGGGCAGACTGCAGGCATCGGTGGAGAGCGAGGATGTGCTGGGGAAACTACAAAATGGGTTCCAGAAACGAAGAAGGTTAGAAGATAATCTGTTCTCATTGACACAGTGTATTGAAATAGCAGAAAAGGAACACAGGCCCCTATGGCTTGCATTTCTGGATATCAAAGAAGCGTATGACAGTGTAATCCAAAAAGATTCGTGGGACATACTGGGCACTCTAGATGTGGAAGATGGAGTAAGTAATCTTTTAAAACATATCTATAAAACTAACAAGGTGCTTATAAAATGGGAAAACAAGGTATCTGGGCCTATAGAGATACAGCAGGGGCTTAGGCAGGGGTGCCCTCTGTCACCTCTGTTCATGCTGTATTTACAAGGATTAGAGAAAAAATTAGAGAGGAGCGGACTTGGCTTCAACCTTTCCTTTTTCAAGCAAGGAGAATGGATTAAACAGTCATTACCAGGACTGCTGTATGCGCATGACATTGTACTTATGGCTGACAGCAAGGAAGACTTGCAGAGATTAATGGACATCTGTGGTAAAGAAGGAGATAGCTTAGGTTTGAAGTTTAGTAAAGAAAAATCGGCAGTCATGATTTTTAATTATAATCAGGGCAGCGAGCATAGGATACAGGAGGTTACGCTGGAGGTGGTGAATAAGTACAAATATCTTGGAGTGTGGATAAACAATGGGGCTGAGTACCTAACGGAACATGAAAAATATGTAACGGCTAAAGGTAGCAGAAATGCAGGTGTGATGAAAAATAGGGCACTGTGGAATTCAATAGGTACGAAGTGGTGAGAGGGATTTGGAAACGGGTGATAGTCCCTAGTTTGACTTTCGGCAATGCGGTCCTGTGCATGAGATCAGAGGTTCGAGCAAGGTGGGAAGTTAAGCAGCGAGGGGTAGGTAGACTGGCTCTCGGAGCACACAGAAGTACACCAAATCAGGGGGTACAGGGTGACATGGGATGGACATCATTCGAGGGCAGGGAAGCCAGCAGCAAGATAGAATTTGAGGAGCGATTGAGAGAAATGGCAGAAAAGCGGTGGGCAAGGAGAGTTTTCAGTTATTTGTACATGAGGAATGTTGATACAAAATGGAGGAAGCTGACCAGAAAACTGTCAATCAAATATTTGGACTGCAGGAAGGGTGCAAACCAGGAAACAGCGGTTAAGAAAAAGGTTAAGGAAACAGAGAGGGGTCTGTGGAAAACAGGGATGCAGACAAAATCAGCACTGGGAACATACAGAACTTTCAAGCAAGAAATTGCCAAAGAAAATATCTATGATAATTTTAGGGGAAGCTCTTTGTTGTTTGAAGCCAGGACGGGAGTATTGCGGACTGAGATGTACCGAGTCAAGTGCCAAGGTATAGACACGTTGTGCTGTGCGTGTGGAGAAGAAGAGGAAACGGCTGAACACCTTATACTTTTCTGTAAAGGGCTTAACCCCACAGTGCAAAGCAACGGGGCTGATTTTTTCAAAGCATTAGGGTTTAGGGACAGTGAAGGCAAAATAGGCTTTAAGCGGGTAAAAATAACCAAACAGAGGTTATCTGATTGGTGGATAAAATCAAGGCAGGGGTGAAATTTCACCCGCCACAAAGTACAAAATATGTTCATAGTCATGGCTAGGTGGCGTATGCCACCGCCCGATTTAAAGGGTTCAGCCTCATCCATCCATCCATTGGGGCGGAGACGCGCTCCGCGGCATATTCGACGTACTTCCGCTGCGAGCGCCGAGGCCGATTGCGCATAGTACGCTGTTCAAATAGAGCTTTATTTCAACTGCGAATTTATGTTTACGCCATTTTCACACACATATATATTTGAGGTATAGATTACACAACACGACGTCTTCAATTTTGCTGTCGTTGTCAAGCGCGTCGTCTGCTAGCGACCGTGTGTTCGCTACGCGGAGGCTGGCGGACGCTTAGCTTTTCTCGCAGAACGTCTGTGCAGTAAATTTTATTAATGTTTTAGTTGCATTGGTGCGCCCATTACTCTTGTCGGCCGATACCAAACGTAGTTTTAGCCAGGTGAACTACTGTTTTTAACATTGTCTTCTAAAAGTAACAGGTAATAAGCCTTAATCTGCAACATGAAGCTGCGTAAGAAAATTTTATTGATGTCGTGTCATTTTCCGCGCGCTTCTTGTTGGTGGAATATTGACGAGGGACAGTGATTGAAGAAAACAATATTAGAGTGAAATAACCCAGGTTTATTAACTTCGTGGCGCAAAGAATGGTCATTGCATTTCAAGATAATTAAATCAAAGGCTACATAGGACATATATTCATGATCTATATGTAAGAGCAAAATATCAAATATTCTAACTGCCCCTCATAGGCACGTGTAATTAATAGTACGACGCCGAATATTCGTTTCCGATCTAATGTAACGCATAATTAACTGAACTATTGAAGTCTCAAATGTCAGTGAACAGTGCTGACGGTTAATCCGAACGATTGTGCTGCCGAAGAGTCGCGGCTTTTGCGCAGAAGCGCAGTTCCTGAGAGAATTAACGCACTGGTATTAATAAGTGCTGCTTAAGAAGTTCCTAGCTGTCATTCAATATACACGCCCCATTTTGGGGCAGCCTGTAAATTTCCTAACTCGATTCAGGCAAGGAAAACGGTTTTTGACAGTCTCGCCATGTTTGCAACCAATTAAAACTGGGTGCCCCATGTGGTACCACACTTCTTCAACGAACGCAGCAGATCTATACATACGTGTATGTGAGGTATGCCGTTCCTTTAAGTGCTTCATAGTTGTGGTCTTCATAATCGCGGCCTTCCTCCTTCCTTACAGAATTTGTCGAGGGATCAAATACATGAATAATACCTGCATTGCCAATGCCATTGTATATGAGATGCTGCAAACGAATTATTCAAAGCTACGCACTGTGACATAAAATGTCTTTTATCATAAAAGAATATATTCGTATGTCCCAAACATTGTGGCAGAAATAACTGATATCAATGCTGCCGCATTTTTTTGTCTATTTAATAAATATGCAAATATCGCACGAACTTTAGAACTATATCAGTTCGAAACCAGCAATTCAGTGCATGCAGCTGATATTAAAAAAAATGTGTCGCAGTTTCACCCGAAAGGCGAAGCACCAATCGCGATAGCAAATTAGTACAGAGCTATACGGAGTAAGGATAGTAGTTTTATCAGCTGTATAAACTAGCACATGCAGCAGCACCAGCAACACGCAGAAATGTCAAGGTAGATATACCTGGTAGCGAAGCTTCCATAGAAGCCCATAAGTTCTAAACATGGCGGTTTATCGGCGGTTCATGGGGCTTAGCGCCATCTATGGGAGGAGGGAACACTTCCAGCGGAAGAAAAAATAATGTGACGTCATATCCGGTAAAAACAGAAGTAACGTCATCTGGTTCTCAAAGGCGCGAAATTTGTTTTCGGAGGCCTGCCACTACTGCTGTATATTCAAATGCCCCGCCATACGACTTGATGGGCGTTGCGAGCTTTCAGTGCGGAAAGCGATGCAGGAAAAGGTCAGCCGTACGGGTGTCGAAATCGCATCGCGGCACGGAACATACTTTCTTTGGAGGCCCGCGAACGCTTTTGGCGTAGAGTGCTCGTCCTTTCGTCGGACATCAAGCCCGTCGGCCAGCGCTGTCGCACGAAAACAACTAAATTAAACAATTATCTGGTTGTCGCAACTTACTGCTTTTGACTGAATAGGTTAAGAACCAATGAGACTACCCGCGTCACCAAATTCAGACAAACGTCGGCAAGCAAAACAACACAACATGTGTGGGGGGCGTATTGTAACAGGTTAACTTTACGAGCGCGCCTTTCTGCGCAGTTCAAGGGCTGCATTGCATTTCAAGGGATAGCGGCTTCAACGCCCGCCGCTATCAGTGGGCGCTCTTACGGTGGGCGCTGAAAAAATGTATTTATTGATAATGATCACGTAAAACAGAATTGTCTCTTCCTTTGTCGCCATCCGTATATAAAATTTATTAGGAACTTTATTTACGTTGAATGAATCTAACTGTGTCTCTCTTTACTTATAAAACGCTTTTTTTCTTTCTCAATGTTTGTTCCCTCCAAACATAGTGGCGCTTCAATCGCTGCTCCCATAACCACCCTTGCTGATGCCGGTGACAATTCGTTCTGAACCGCTTTTCGCCCGAAGCTTAGGCTTCGCGACCTATGTGAATCGACCTTGGAACTGTTGTCGACGCCGTCGGAGTTTTGCCCGCGTTCGCACCAAAAGCGCGCGGCGTTTTTATACAAATACGTATTTGGTGCCGCAGCTAAACGTCGCCTCCCCTCCCTCCCTCCCTCCTGTCCCCCCACAGCCTTTCGCGCGACGGAAAAAGTTGCGTTTGCTCTCTATATATGGAAAGTAGGAAAGAGACGCTTAATTCTGCAGCCCTTCAGGGAGCACGGCGCAGAACGCGTGTTTGCTCTCCGACGTGCGTTCGCTCCCCGTGAAAGCACGCGTCCCTCGCGCCTCTTCACTCGCGCATACAGCGTCCGGAGCGCGGCGACAATTTCATCGCCGTTGACGTCATACGGAACCTCATGGCGATGGCGACGGCGACGCCGACGGCAGAAATCTGCTTTGGAGTGTCCATATAATTGTTATCGCAATAAAACGTAAAGGCCATGAAAAGAACATGTTGAGGACAAATATTTTGCTGAATGTTTGTCATTCAAGAACCTTGTTTACATTTTTGTACATACGCAACAGCCAGGAAGAAACCTCAATGACGCTCTGCTTTGTTGCAATAGATTGCGCAGGAGCAGCTGTTACCGATCGTGTATTTTAATTACCCCGAGATTATAGTCGCAACAGTGAGTACATATAAAAAGCAGTTCTGCAAAATATACGTTAGAAATGCGAAGATAGAATTGAAGATACAAATGCGAAGACACAACTTGATAAAGGGCAAAGAAGTGTCGCAGGAAACAAAGTTCACTGCTTGTATACTCAAACTAAACATCGCAACAAGATATTTAAATATTCGTATAAGCCTCCAATAAATCTACGTATTTCAGCAAACGTCCCTGTATATAATGCGTCAAATAAGACAAACCTGTTGCGCAGTCACAGATAGTAAACTTTACGCATAGAAAGACAGACGATCCAGGCAAGAACAAAACTATGTTCGCAGAAATCGTGATATGTACTTGGGCCATGCGGCGGTGGCGACAGCACAAAATGGGTAGAATAATAGAGGAATTATGCAGAAATCGGTACGAAAATGTGTAATTTAACTGCCTGCAGAGCTGTAACAAATATTCTGCATCCAAAATTAAAGAAGTGTATTGCTTCGGTTCCAAAAAGAAGTAAAGGCAGGTAGCTAAAAAGGAAGGCTAAACGAAAGCCACAGATGCGGCAAGTAGAACTACCCAATATCAGAGTTTGTTTTTTGGGAAACACCGCGTGGGCCTAGCTTTTAATGAGCAAATTCGGTCAAAATTGGTTATTGATGTCCTCGTAATTTTCGTATTCGCATGATAATTTTGATCACGAGGCTAACTGTTAGAACAAACGCTGAATATTTCTGCGGTTTTAAAAGCTAATGAACGCTCATACGTTCTCATAATTACGAGTTTATGAACCTGAAGGAACAGAACTCTTTACTTGCATTGATTTTTGCTGCTTTGCTATGTAAATGACAAACTTCATTCGGCGGGGAGGTCTAGCGAAGCGCTCAATGACTTCGGGCACTTTGATGCCGACGTCTCTGTGGGCGTATAGAAGCGCCAGCCTAGCCATGCGCTCCTGAAGACTTTGTAGAGCGCAAGTAGTTTTTTAGTAATCTCATGTTAAAAATTATTCTCTCTGCGCTGACAGTGGTCTGTGGAAGGGTGATTAGAATCTGTAGCAGTTTGTACACATTTACATAGAACCTGCAGCCGCAATGAAAGAAATAAGGCTTTTATTCCGGTGCTAAAACCTAAAAATACTCCTTCGATGTCGTTGGCATCCTTGTTTAGGTACCTTGCACAAACAGTAGTATAAGCTGTTCGATTCAAGCAACATCCGTTGTTTCGTCAGCAAGTATGTAGAAGCAGCCTGCAGCGTTTACTTTTGCATTTAGGCTTTCCGTGATAATTTCACCACAGATTTCTATAACTTGGTTTTGTACATCTGGGCTTAAATACGAGTCATTACTGAGTCAACTATCCAAATGGTTCTTCAGATATGTATCTCCACAGTCAGCTCACATGCGAAGAAGCGCTCTGAAAATACCAGTATTTTTAGCGGGGGCTTTGCTTAAATCCATAGGATCACTGTTCCTATGGCCACGGAGAGCCAGACCTTGTCGCCCGCAAAAAAGAACTGCCGTTAACTTTCTACTGTTTTCTCTTATTTTACTTTGCCTGCCCTGGTCCAGCTGATCGCTTACATTGGGTGCGCTTACTGAAAATGTTTGGAGAAAATTATCACCTGCCAGCTGACAGTCACGGTGATATTTAGTATTGTCGTGTGTGTGGAAGATTTCGAGCGCGTGCTTCCATTTCTGGAACGGCTTGGACACGAGGGCTCCAGTGCGCGCAGGTTGGCCAAATTTTACAAGAACATGAAACCCATAAAGTTCCAGATTTGAAAATCTAAAGCACGCCTTTGGAAATGTCAGTGCACGTTTTGCGTCAAAAGTTAATGAGAACTTTATACCCATAAAGTTTCAGAATTGAAATCCATGCGTTCTGTAGATTCCGCGGCCGCTGCGAAATGCCGCAACGAGCCCGCTCGCTATCGAAAAGCCCATAAAGTTTGTGCTCGGATGGGGCTGCTTGCCTTATGTGACTCCAGGTGCAAGGGCGTTGCCACGAAATCCAGCCAGAGTTCACAATGTTCGTGCCGAAATGTCTTTTCGAGTGTGAAAACGACATTGTAGAAAAAATCCAGAAAGATTCCCGGTGCCGCGGTGGTTGTTTTGGTCGGCGGTGCATGCCAGCACAAAAAAAAATTTCGGGGAGGGGTTGAAGCCCCATTGGGCTCCCCCCCCCCCTGGCTACGCCCTTGTGCCGAGCTCTATCGCCAGCAGTTTCCAACGGCGCGACCTTGATGCGGCCCAATCCACTTCGATCGCAGCGCCGCCATAGTATTTTTCCACATCGGGCGCCTCACTGCAAAGCATGCGCCGCCCCAGCCGCTCGTCCCACTCGGACATTGTCTAGTACACTCTACACCACAGTGTCCACGGTGTGTCTCACTACTTTGATCTACCTTAAATGCCCACCACCAGTGTGGATGCGACTGTTTTCACAGCAAATCCGTGAAGGGGCGGGGCCTCGCCTCCGATGACGTATCACCATTTTCTTTTTTTCTCTCTGTTTGGCGGCGAACGGAGAATACGCTGGGTGACTAGGCACAACTGTGGCTGCCATTGAGGGATCGATGGTATTCCTAAATAAACGCATCACCTTTCTGATGATCCAAATATAATCTTACCATCAGGGAGGGAGCAGTCTACCCGACTGAAGCAGTATTTTTATATTTGGGGTGTTGCTACGCTGAGCTCCGCAACACCCCATCGACCGCCGCTTCGCGTCGGCGCCCGGCACCGCGGCTTCCGCCACTGCACGGGGCACAACCAACCGCGCCGCCAAAGAGAGGAAAAAAAGAAAATGGTGATACTTCATCGAAACGAGGCGCCGCCCCTGCACACATTTGTTCTGAAAACAGTCGTACCCCCATAGAGTTTCGCACTATAGTGAGAAACTCTATAGTGAGAAACTATGCGCAGCACAGCACGTATCGCCATGTAACAGCCTATGACTTCAGATTTTCCTATTCTAATCACATTGCCTGTACTTCTTTTACCCAGGCGGCACGTCAGCTCGGACCAACGTTCGATACGTATTGGCACTTCCTGGCCGAGTGATGGCCTAAGGTTAACAGCGTGGTTCCAATATGGGCTGGGCCATTCTAATTCCTGGCCGAATGATGGCCTAAGATTAACAGTGTGGCGCGAATATAGGCTGTACCATGCTGATAGAGATCCAACGCTGGCCCGCATTACACATTCGGTAAACAATATTAGCTGGTCCATTCAACAAGGCGGGAATTATTGGACCAACTTTCATATGGACTTGCCAACATGAGT
The DNA here is from genome assembly GCF_013339745.2 of Dermacentor silvarum. Taxonomy (NCBI): domain Eukaryota; kingdom Metazoa; phylum Arthropoda; class Arachnida; order Ixodida; family Ixodidae; genus Dermacentor; species Dermacentor silvarum. Next base: position 365,030,868 of record NC_051154.1, read on the forward strand.
TACTAAGTTGGCTATCTTTGGGCTACATTGGTCCGTAATAAGCCAATTTACGCCTTATCAATTTTTAATACTTTCTGCTACGACTTGCTAAGGTTAAATAGCATGTTTGAAAGACTAATGCACTGATCACAGGCACACTGCGCAGGAACCAGAAATACGTGTGCAAGCTGTGACCCCTTCAACAGAGCTGATACCACGTTGGTTAATTAATTAGTTCGCTTGACGATACTACTTTCGTTGAGATTTAATAACAGCTTCGCTGATATGCTTATCTGTCACGGGGGACGGGCTGATCGATTTGCTGTGACAGACCGCGGGTTGTTCACAGCAGGGCACGTGTATATACTGGCGCCTGCCGCTTAAGTGTGCTCCACACGTGATAATTAAGCAATGGTTTGTGAATGACCTTATGATAAAAATTAATTACGAGGAACGTATGCTTGCATTACGGTCAGAGGATTACGTAGTACAGTAATCGCAAGTGGCTCCATGTATGGGCGGTTGCCGAGTGCTTGAAGCGTGTACATGAGCACTCAAAATTTGTTTCGCGTCACTTTGGGCAGAAGCAAACAAAACAGTGCGACCTTGCAATGTTCGCTAGAATGCTATGCTTCCAAGTTTTCGCACGACAGCCGATGGAATAGCAAATTTGGTCCTTTTCTTGGCGCCGTCGGCAGAAAAGGCACTCGACTCGATCATTGCTGTCGACGGCATGTCGATGCAATGTCTTTCTTATCAAATCGAACCTTAAAGAGACGTTTAAGCGTGACTGATTCTGTAAACCCAAAAACTGATGAAAAAAGATATATATATATATATATATATATATATATATATATATATATATATATATATATTACTACGTAAAATGCACCACTGGCTGCTTCGTGTAAGTGGTCGTGTGCGTGGGGTGCGGATACCTTATCACCATTCTCGGCAAGACGCGTGTTCGAATCCTCCTTAACTTTTTTTCCCCTTTTCTTTTTTTTAAGTTGCTTATTAATGCGCGGTTACCGTTTGTAATTCCATGCGTTTTCACCCCGATTAATCTGTGGTTATTGGGAGAAATGCCGCTGAAGTGCTAGCATTTCTGGGGGACTTCCGAAGAAACCAATTAAATTGTGGGGTTTTACGTGCCAAAACCACGATCTGATTATGAGGCACGCCGTAGTGGGGGACTCCGGAAATTTGGACAACCTGGGGTTCTTTAACGTGCACTGGTGTTTTCGCATTTTGCCCCCATCGAAATGGGCCGCCGTGGCCGGGATTCGATCACGCGATCGGGGACTTCCGAGACATGCTCACAAAAGTGTGGATGGATGGGTGGATAAGGCTGCACCCTTTAAATCGGGCGGCGGCACACGCAACCTAGCCGTGACTAATAAGTTATTTTGTACTTAGCGGAGGGTGAGCTTGCAGTATAGGCCGCCCCCTGTCTTAACAGGCCACTATATAGCAGCATTGGTGAAGTGAGGTTGAGGCTAATGTGCCTGGATTAAAACATGTTAGAAGTTTCTATGGCAACAAATCATATAGCACGAAACATACACATACTCACGTGTCATCACAGACTTTTGAATTCATCATTAAAAAAATGCCACAGTCATCCATTACACTGTGCACAATAATAACAGCTCATACAAGTGACCAAATGCTGTGCATAAAAAGATTTCATTCATGGGGTTTGATGTCCCTAAGCAACAGGCGTGTATGCATGTAGCTGTGATAAATGGTGTGGTGGAAGAAAATGGATTCATTTTGACCTCCTGGGAGTCCAACATGCAGCCAAAGTGCATTATACACAAGCATTATTTTGCATTTTGCCCACATTCATTACATTGTGGCCACTGCTGGTAGGATCGAGTAGTATTTTCAGTGTTATCCATACAGAAAGGCAATGTAAACTTCCATGGCAATTATATATCACAAGGCCTCTTTCCTGAATGTTGCACCATCTGATCACATATGTAGTCACAACTCTGAACCCTCAAAACGCTTGTCCCTTGTCTACTCTTTCTTTCGTGCCATGTCTGCTTTTTTTTGGGGGGGGGGGGAGGTTCTTAAATCATGTTTCATATGCACCAACTAGGCTTCTAAATGCCCTTTTATGTGAACTACAGTTTATTAAAAAGCTTGTTGTTTCTTTGTGTGGTGTTCATCTTTAGCACTGCAAACAGCTTAAAATCTGCAAAACTAATGACAACTGGAAAGTTCGTGTGGTAACCTGATGAAATGGCACACACATTTCAAATAAACTTTAGTTTATAGTCACTGCATTATCTGTTTCTTCTTTTGTGTTTGTCTTCAGTGCTGTTTCATCATGTTTATTACCACACCAAACCATCAGCTGTTCCTACTTATGTATACATTCTAAACTGTTTACAGTGTAGAAGTTATGTGTGAGAATCCTGCTACCAGTTGCTTGAAGGAAGTGCAGTAGGTGTTTGCAATTAACATACACTTTGTGGTAGTGATTGTAACTAGACCTAAGAAATGCAAGCCCAATTAAGTGGCTATTGCATTCACTCTAACCAAATCGTCATTATCTCCCATGCCAATGCACACAGGAAAATTCTCATGTTTCTGGTGTCTGTTTTCATAACCATGTACTCACCTCAGATAAGGCTCAACTGTAACAGCAATTTTACACTTTACATTATAGGTGTGCTAAAGGGGACTACCAAGTTAGGCTTTATTCGTAAATTATGCACTGCAATAGCAAAACGGCCCCTGTTAACAAAAGAGGCAGCTTGGCAAGTCCGAGAAGAAACAAAATTGGAAGACGAGTGGTAGTGCTGCGGTGAAGTTCTATAGCACCAGGCTCACTGTGATGTCTTCAATTTTGACAAGACCTACTCAGGTCTACTTGTTTATCTGGTCAAGAATGACTTCATTCTAAAGAAGCGAAAAAATAACCTTAGGAACTTTTAAGTACTTCCCCTGTCTTAACACATCCTGAATATGAGGAACACACTGAAATCTTTCATACTACCACATTGATGCACCAATACGACATTAAAAAAGAAAAAAAAAACATTTGGCCTTTATATTCTGCAGTAAAAGTCAACCTAAGTCAGTCTAAGATGACTTAGTTTCGCTCTTTAGTGTCCCTATGCTACGTATACTGAAAGGCAGTGGTTAAGCTGTTGCTTCATTCATAAGGGGCATCATGTCGAAGATGACATGTGCATGACAACTATAAGGACATGCCATGACGCATCACAGATACAGTAATTGTGCCATCTCTCATCTTCCATGGCACAGCTTGAGATAATGTAAAATTGAGTGTGGATTAATGTGGTGCTTCCATTGTGCTAATGCACACCAAAAGGCTGCTCCAGTGACAATGTGCATGCTGCATGCATAGATGCAGATTTATATACTGTGTTCACGCTAGCTTTCCACATGTGTGGAAGCAGCAAGGGCTGCTGCCATTAAGATGTGAGGCTTAGATAGGCAAGGTGCTGAATGATGACCAACCTGCTCTATTATGTAGTCACTGTCAGGCTTAGCCCCAAATATGTTGCAATCTAGGCAGAACTACATTGCTGCACCTCACTGCAGCTCATTTTTGAAGCATTAGGCATGTTGTTATTAATGTCTTGAAAGAGTGCTGCATTCACTCAAATGAATAGAGGTGTCAGCAAGGAATTTGTTGCCTGGAAGCTGATGGGCATTTCAGTAGTGCCACTGATGTGGTGGCACAGTGACTGTGAAAAAAAATGAGATGGGCAGCAATATGCACGTCAAGGTGATCACAACAGAGAAGAATAAACAACGAAATAATCTAATATTTGTGCATTTTTGCACAAGAAAGTAGAGAAGGGGCCCAATGTGAATCGACGGTTTTCAGCACACAGCAAGCTTGATGGCTTCTGTAGCCATATTGCAAACCAATTCAAGGGTGGCTACATGACAAAATATGCCACAGAGTTCACATGCCACAGAAATAATTTGCAGAGCCCTTTTACATGTGGCAGGGTTTACATTCATTGATCAGTGCATCAATGATAGAATCCGTGAACGTTGCTTTTGCTGCCCATGGGTACACAGGTGGCCATTTATTCTTTCATTGTTGTGAATGCAGCTATACCTCCAGTTTTTATGATGTGCATGAGATGGGAAAGGCATGTACAACTCTTGAAAGTGAGCTTCTGGAAATGTACTAATTAAGAAACACAGCTCCTGACATGCAAGCATGACATCTGTTTTTCTCACTGATAAAGAACGCAGACATTTAGAATAACCTATGAACCTTGTTAAGGTGAGATGTGGCTGCAGGGATCACTCACATACAAAACATTTAGTTGCGATATATCTTTTGAATAACCCCAGAAAGCCTAAAACCCATTTTGCTAAAACAAAACAAAAACAAACAAATAATAAAAAAAGATTAAAAAACAACTTAAACTTTGTCACCTAGAAAGTACATTTGTATCCTCCCCCCACCTGAAAAAAAGTCTTTATAACTTAGTAATTAATTATAAATTGACTATCTGAGCTACCTGCAATTTAAGCTATGGTTCAGTGTGTCGAAGACACTAGCGTGAATTTCGCAAACTTTCCCACCCTTACACCAGCATTTTGAGCTACCGAACTCTTGTGTGTCAAAAATGCCATGTTGGGCATTGTGAAGATAAACTAATATCTCCAAGTCTAACTCTTGTTCTGTCACTTGTTTTGCTTCTGTCCTCCTGGATTTTATGCTGGTTCTTTTTTTTTCTTTTATTCAAACAAAACTCGCAGCGCCATTGGCATTATTGCGAGGGGCATAATACAGAATAAAACAAATCGACAGAGTTTTGGCTCACAGCCTCAGCCGGTAACAAATTCCACTCCGATATGGTCCTCGGAAAGAAAGAAAACTTAAAAAGGTTAGTCCTGGGGGCATACTCCCGAACCTTGACCACATGGTCTCTTCGGGTGGACAAGTAATATGGAGGACGCAGATATGACGAGGCCTTGATTCCAGTTTGATTATTATATATAGCGTAAAAAAAGCTTGAGGCGAAGATTTTTGCGGCGTTTGCTTAGAGGAGTCCATCCTAGATTTCTTTTTCATTCCGTTGCACTATCAAACCGATTGTACCGCCCCAGGACATACCTTGCAGCACTAGACTGTATGCATTCCAACGATTTAATTCGTACAGAATGGGATTGCACAGAATGGGATCTGTTCTAAAACAAAGCAGCTCTATTTAAAGCATGCCAATTACAGAAATGAATTGAGAATATATTTGAGTCAGTTTTGAGAATATATTAAGCTAGCACAAACAGGGCACTTATCACTGGAAAACACCAGAATGGTGGCGCTTCTTCTCTTGACACCGAAATGATGCAATCGTGCTGCTGCATGAACTTTGGGAAATGTCACCCTGTTTTCAATGTGCTGCCCTTTTTGGTTGCATCGCTCGCACGCATAATAGCCAGTGTGGCCAACAATACATTTGAGGTAGCTCCTTGCAGGAGCATCGCAAACCATGGCTCCAATGCTCACCCGAACATGAACATCTCCTATGCTTAACCCCTCAGAGGTTAGGTCGGAGACTTCTTGCACATATGGCTCTAGGTAATCCTGCAGACATAGCGTCTTCCCTGCACCACAGTACACACTGACAAGAAATGGCGGTGATGCCTCCACATTTTTATGCGGCACAAAATGGACCAAAAGGCAAGCTGGCTACTTTTGTAAAGAGGGACTCCGTCAATGTTGCCTTGTAGCTTCAGTTCACTTGGAACTACTTGCCCCGGCTGCAACACTTGACGAATTCCTTCTGCAAGGCCAAAGTGCACAAATGAACCATTTTGCTCCACCTGAGCTTTGCGCTCAGTTTTCAAAACTGTCCTAGCATCTTTTGGAAGGTCAGAGATGCCTCTTCGCCGGCAGAAATCGAGGACATCGTTAATGCATGCATGCATCATATTATGTTTGGAAGCAATTACAGCAAGCTCTTCACTTGCAGACAGTTGTTCGGAAAGTACATGAGAGAGCGTTAGACTACAAGTGAAGGCTATTCCCTCATCTGGCCCAGTGAAGCTGTCTGAAGCGAGAAAGTCATCAGACTCATCACTTGAATCGCTACCTTGGGGACCTCCTTTGTCACTTGAGCTGCTATCAGTCGCTGAGCTCACATGAGGACGTACCCGCACTATCTGATTGGCATTCTACAAAAGGAGCTTCTTGTCTACAGACGTCGTCAACAAAGGCTTCACTTCTCGAACGCTCGTTCAACCGTTTGAACGGAGGCTCACCACCGTCATCCATGGAAATTGAACTTCACGATTGTCTGCTGGTTCCCGGCTTCGGAGGCGAAAGTCGCTCTACACGAGAACTGTCGGCAGAGGTGAAGCTTGCAGCTTCGTCGTTGGACAAGGAAGGCCAACAAGCTGCGCGAGTCCTAGCTCATTCATTATCTTGTTGTATTCCTTTCTTACGACTCGACATTTCCTCCACTTGGAGGGCATGATGAGCGAGAGGGATGAGTCAGATGCCGAAACCGCAATGCTGTAGCCCGTGCCGAAAAACGCAAGACGACGGCGAGGCGAAAGCGTGGACAGCAGCAGTGCAGTGGGGCAGTCAGTCACAGCAAGGAGCAGCCGACCTGCCAACGCATGAGCCGAATTGAATCGAACCATGGAGGAAGAAAATTTTTTCCTGGAGGAAGAAAAATTTCTTCCTCCATGAAGGAAGTTTTTATTGCGATAGCAATTATATGGACACTTCAAGCAGATTTCTGCCGTCGTCGGCGTGAGGTTCCGTATAAAGTCCAAGGGCGATAAAATCTTGCAACCGGGCGCAAGGGGAACTGGCGACGCAATCTTCCACGCGAAAGGAGCAAAGCGGGAAGGAAGCGCGGAAGGGAGGGGGGGGGGGAGGCGGCTTCTACTCTGCCAACAAATGCGTTCATGTACTTTGCGCTTGGTTCTTTATTATGTTTGCGCCGGTACGGGCTGCCGGTGTTGTCGCGCGCACCGTATCTTGCAAGCGACCTCCAAACGGCTCTGACCTTTGTATGCTGTGCATTCGGCCGCTCAGTTTTCCCTTGAAGCGATAAACCGCACGAACCTTCGCTCGCTCGCTGCGGCAGCTGCGCTTGCTGCCAGCGTTTTGACAGTGGTTGTCTGCGGTCATCGAGTGTGATTTATTCATGTGTGCTTGTGCGCGCTGACACCACGCTTGTTAATTCAGTTAGTAGTGAATGTGTCCAACTTTATGCAGCCGATAAAGCTACTATCCCTACTCCGAATAGCTCTCTGCTAATTCGCTATCGCCATTGATGCTTCGCCTTTCGGGCGAAACTGCGACATTTTTTTTCCGTTCTTCCATGAAGCGAACGGATTTTTTAAAGGCCCGTTCGATTCGCCTGCACCACTGTGAACCAGTTCGCGCACCGATTCACGAAAAGCGCGGCACACGAAACAAATGCCGAAGTGCTGACCCGGTGCAGGTGTGTGTTTTGTCCGACCAATGTGCACGGCTTGCGTTAAATAGGTCTTGAGCTGCTGGTGTAATCGGCTTCGGAGACGTTAATATACCCGCGCTTGCCTAGACACGGCAGATAGCCGTAAGCTGGGTTTTAACGGCGCTTGTGCATGTGTGCTGTGTCGTCTGCTGCGCTGCTGCTTCGCACCTGTACCACAGTCTATTAGAATATAAGGTATGTGTACATTCTAGGACACTGTACCTGCACGACTGCACAAAGTCGGCACCGACAGTAGAAAGGGCGCAGCAAAATCGCGAACCAGCCCTGCACCTTTCCTGTATATTTTGAAACGAACGGCGGATTTCTCATAGGGTGTTCAAAGGCGCCATTGCTGCACCGCTGAAACGAATGAGCTGTTAATACAGGTGAATAGAACGTGTCAAAGCTACGTTCGATTCACCTACACCACCTGCAAACCGTAGCGAAGCAGCCACTAGTACACTCTACAGCCACGGAAAGCCGGATTGCGGATCGAATTAATACAAACATTAGTATACATTTTTTTTCGTTTTTGTCATTCAATGATTCTGGTGCGACCCACGCGACTTGAACGCGCTTCCCGGTATGCTTGTTTTTATTGCGTATCATCCGCCGTAATTAATTAAATAATAATGTACTTTTGCACTGGCGATTCGAGAGGTGACTCAAAAAAAAGAAAAAAGAGAGCGTCGGTTCCTCGATTTCCTCTCTCTCCTTTCGTCCCGGAATTTGCGCCATCGCCATCGCCATCGATGACAGCCTTGCCTTCTGCGCAACGTGGTAACCGAGGAGACTGAAGTCAACGTGTGCGTGAGTATGCATTTTTTAATACGAGACTTTTCTAGTCGTGATTGTACCTTATGTGCATTCTCATCTACGGGTCAACGTCGTGTGCGAGTATTTGCGTAGTTAATGGCGCGTGCCAAATATGCAGCGAGCGCACGTGTGGCTAGGCCGATCGGTCGCGTACTACGTGCGCTCGAGATGAGTTCAATCATGCGCGCATGTTATATACTCCGGAATGGCATTGACTAGACCGCTTTTTTTGATGCACAGAAAGACGCTGGGCGTAGATTTCATGCACGACTTGCGCGATATAGCTACACTATAGATCTTGAATGAGGTCTGTCGGGGATCTATGCGCGTGTTACCCGGCCACAAGCACTTCATCTCCTGCATCGTTTAGGGCAGCGGAGTCTACACGCAACCGTGCCGGCCAGGAAATAAATTAGCCGTTTTCGCGAGAAATTCCGACGTCACTGCTGCGGTGGTGCCAAACAAAGCCATGTGGATTCTATGCGAACATTAAAGCACCTGAAAAATAATCTAAGAGACTTCTTTAGTGCTCGGCGTGGCCTAATGGCTCCCTGTTCGTCCAGTACGAGTGGTGCGTGTTAGTGCCACAATATGAGATCATGTAACACTTCGCTTCAGCCACGTGTTGTTCACAACTTAGCGTAAACTTTCACCGCCTTCCGCTAGCTTTGCTCTCCATGGGAGACGAGCTTAATTGTACCTCGTGCAAAAGGATACATGCTCTAATGAAACCGCCGATTTCGCATGCTTGCACAGAAAGCTCCAGCCTTATGCAGTGGATCGACCACATGAATCAAACGGCGCATGTAAATAGCGGAGCGCTTGTGGCACACGTGGATCTTTAGCAAAACCTCTAAACAGATTCGGTGCATAGAAAAAAACTTCTCAATTGCAGCGTGCCCCGTACTAGACGCGGAGACTAGGCGCAGAATGGCTCCTTATACGCGCGGCGATTCTGATGTCATGCCAGCTTCCTTAGGCAGAAATTATGAGATAATGTGCAGCAGTCAACACGCTTCTCGGCAAGTCATGAGGTGGTTTACGTCAGTAGTAATAGTTCTGCACCTAACTTTTGCACCAATTGCTTATTCGTGACAGTCGCGTTTCCACACAGACGATTTTTGTTCTTCGTGAGACTGAAATTTCATTACATATACAAAATTCATGGGTGTTAAGTTTCGTTAAGTAGCTGGTCAGGGAGGTTTGCCGCATGTTGCCTGCTCCTGGAACATGTGGCAAACCTCCCTGACCAGCTGCTTTCTACAGCAGGCAGCGACACAAGTTTATGCTAGTGCTCTCGTTGCAGCAGGTCACATCCCCACAAGTGAAGGCAGATTCTCACTTTTTTTTCTAAAAGCACCAGGCAATTAACTGTGGTAAGTGTCATACTCAACGAAGGCGACCCCAAAATGTGATCGTTCTGCAAAATTTGAGCAAGAACAGTGCAGTGATGAGTGCAAAACCTTTTTTCGAACAGGTGCAGCGAAATTATTCAGCACCCTGTAGAAGTTTGACGTACATATCACGGCTAACCTTATGCTCGGCTGTCTTAACTGACTGTTGAACTTGTACCTTGAACTCGTATATACCAAGTAAATCAAAAGAGTAGTATTGTCATCTCATTCAAACAGTTTAAGTTCAAGATTATGAGTTTATGAGGGCAGTAACTGCAATGTATTGTTGCAGCCCTTTCACTGTCTCATGGCTGTATTAAGTGCTCATATGCTAAATGTACCAATTACTGTACCACGCTTTCCTTTTGTTTTGACCTAATATTGTGTCGCATTAATACGGTTCTTTTTTCTCGTATTATTGCAACAGCTAACATTGGATAAGTAGGAATGACATTGTGTTGTACCTAATCCTTGTACCTGTGACCACTACCCTCTGTAACAAAAAAACCCTGATGGTATAGTGTCCCAGCTGTTATGTAACAAGCTTTAAAAATACACAGATAATTTTACACAAATAAAACCAAGTGCATGTTATTCAGAGTCCAGTTGAGAAATGGCCAGTAATTTATTAGCCCTTGGCACCTAATTAGTTATAGCTAACGCTTTTAATTTAGTCATCTATCTGTTAGGGTGTTGATCAGGAAGTTGTATGATATATTAGAGTGACATGCTTCTAGCAAGGTCCACATCATGTTTTTTTTTCTCGTGGAGAGAAGCCTGCAAGTATGAAAACTGCCATGCGTCAATGCACTCGTGTGCAAAAGGTTGCTGTGCCATCCAACAGTCTCAGCGGGGAAAGTTAACTGTCCTTTCTGGGGTTTTACGTGCCAAAACCAGTTCCGAGGAGCTGTTGGGGAGCTGTTGGTGCATTGTGTAAAGAATATTTATGTTATTGTCAATGACAGGGCCAGCTTGCTTACCCACTAAGACAGTTTCAGGGCCCTGCAATTCCATGCACATGATCTTTTTCAAATTTCATGGGGTGGGGGGGTTCATTGCCGGAAAAAATAAGCACACAATGTGTTCCTCACTGGAAACGGTTTGTTTTGGTGTCACTTATGATGCTCATCTCCCAAATTAACATCTTGACAATTAGAACAAATAAAAAGTTGGCTCATTGCTTTGCTACTTGGATGACGTGCATCATGAATACTAGCACTTTTTCAACCAAACTCCAAAGAACATGCACTTTGTTTTGTTTGTGTAGACTTAACAGTAATTTACTGATGCAGAAGTACTTTTCTCTTTAGTGTCCCTTTAAGACCACGGTGGTCAGGACCAACACAGTTCGTTTGCCTCCCCCCCCCTTTTTCTTTAAAGTTTGTGTATGATGCACTCTGGTATAGCTGTTGAAAATGTTGCAATTATTGTTGACAAGCACCATTGTTGCACATACAGGAAAGTAATCAAGCCTTCGCTGTTTATTATTATGCATAATTTTTCCCCGCCTAGCTTGCAATGCCTACATCTGTAAAATTAGCAATAGCTTGAATATTAACAGCACTCTTGCCATTTTATGGCTGATATCTTGCAGGTGTAAACCTGCCTTAGAAGGTTGCATAGTTTGTTAAACATCTAACTTTAAAAACTGTGCATCAAGAGGCTTGCACCTTTTGGCCAGTTTGAATGTTGCCATCCCAAGTTATACCAAATGCAATCTGCATTTTTGCATTGAAAGGGGTTTGTAATAATAAATGATTCATTGTTTATTGAGATTTGCAGGTGCTTGACTGTCTCCGATATGTCATAACATTGACTGTTGGTGGCGGTGGGTGCAACTGAAAACTTGCAAAGAATATAAAAACAATGACAAACTAATTCTTTAGTGGCATTCTACAGTTCCTGAGTTATGTTAACTTGTACCACTGATACTTTGACGTCATCAAAGCTGTGCCAGCTTGTTCACAATGTCTGCGCAGTTTGCTTTGGGCATTCACAGAGGTCACAAATATCTTATTCGTGACATTTGTCCGTTGAATGTAGCCTGCACAGCTTAACAGGTTGCTTGTCGTTCTAGTGTCTATTATAATCTGTTTTGAATATTTTTACTTTGTTCAAAGGCACTTATGACAAGGCAAAGAGGAGGGCCAAGAAGGCGGAATGCGAGTTGGCTGTGGACACCACGGAGCTGTCGGGTAATTGCTAGTGTTTTTTGTTTTTTTATGCTCATGCTTATGTGAAAGGGGAAGGCAAACTTGGAGCAGGGTTACATTTACAGAGCAGTCGCTCTGCCAACTGGGCTGACCAGGAAGCTAGAGGTGACAGCTTCAGGCTAAAGTGGCAAGTCGAAGTGCATGCAACAAAGTTTTTTTCTGGAAAAGCTGCCGGTTTGAGGGGTTGAGTCTTATAAAAGATGCGACTTATAGACCAGAAAATATGGTACTCCCCATTAGGACACAATAGAATGGTTCCACCTCTCCTTCTATTGCTGGAGGTACCCTTGAAAGTCTTTAAATACCTATGAATTTTTGTCACCGAGACCTGTACAAATCCTGATACTTTGCATTTACCAGAGTGCTCTGAAACAACCAAATATGCCATAAATCTACCGCTTCTGCTGTGAAGTAAATATTTTTGTGTTTCAGCGATGCTGCTGCGGGTGCAGCTGAGGCATGAAGTACGGGTCGTGTCTGAGAGGCTGGATGAAACTGAGCCTCTTAACAAGACCCGTGCAGTGTCTCAGCCTGCCTTGTCGACGGTGCCTCCAGTTCTTCCTCGGCTACCTGCCGACAATATTAAAGAATTAGAGGCAGCCGTGCGGGATGAGGCTGTGGCTGCCACCTTGGTTTGTACTGCCCTTTTATTTGTAATTATGAGGCTATGTAACATGTGGAAGTTCTGTGCTGTTTCATGAAACATGGTGTGGGTTCTATGTGAAGGAACTTTGCATCGCACACACTAAAGAGTTCATGGAAATAATTTGTTCCCTGCTGTATAGTTTCTAATGACATATTTGGACTGGACCTTAGTTTCTTTAACATGCATCTAAGCGTACACTAGTGTTCTTGCAATGAGACCTCATCGAAATGTGACCCTGACTGCCAGAATCAAATCTTTCACCTCGAGCTCAGCACCGCAACGCCATAGGCACTGAGCTGCCATAGTGGCTTGCTGAATCGGTGATTTCCAACAGCTCTCCGTAGAGATACATTCATGAAGCAGGAGTAAATCGTTAAGTTAATAAAAATCTATTGCTGATATAAAATGCAAACTGTGGCAGCTTTCTATAGAAGGACACAATGTAGAGCACTTGTGAATAAATTCTTTTTGTTAGACGAGTTGGCACATCGTGAATGATAAATAGCAGTGCAAACAAGTGGGACACAGTACAGGAAAAGGGGTGCAATGATGTTCTGTATATACTGTATTTACCTCATTTTAATCTACAGTTTTGTTTTCTAAATAATAGAGTTTGAAAATTGCATTGCAGTCGGATATGTAATGAAAACCACATTTGCAGCAAGTCTAGTGTACCTGTTGTCGAATTGCCTGATTGCACTAACATTTTTTTTCTTGTGCTACAAGCCCATGAAACAAACTCCTAAACTATCCAGTTTCATGCAATGGTTCAAAGCATTTTCTAGAGCACTAGCAATTACTTTAAGAATGTAAACCCACATACCCTGTGGCCCCTGTTACTTTTTATTCCACTACTCTGATTTTTCTGTGCTTTGTTTTATCTACCACTATTCTACATTATGTAAGAGAATTTATGCCCTTCATATTGAATAAGTGAAATACCCTATTTACTTATGTAATGGACACGCTCGCATAATGAACGCACCCCCAACTTTCGTCGTCAAAATTTCAAAATTTTTTTCTCCCGCGAAATAAACACACCCTGAACTTGCTGCCGTGAAGTAGGAGAGACACAGTACGATGCGGCGTCCGATATGGCATTCAGTGGGTACGATTGTATCAGACGCTGAATTGTACGTGTGTCTCCTACTTTTTAGCGGTAGCATCATATGGACACTCCAGGTGCATTTTTGAAGTCGGCGCCAATGATCGCGGCTTTATCCCGCGTTGGAGGGAAGAAAGCGGGTAAGAAACGCGCCGTATTTCGTCGTGTGCATGGCGCCGTTGGGAGGGGAGGGAGGCGGCACAGCAACTGCACATTGCACGGCCGGGCGTGCCCTATCTTGAAAACGATCTGCGTCGGAGGCTGAGTCTAGGTGCGACGGCAGCTTATACTTTTGAGCGTACTCCGTTATCGCCGCTCAGTTTGCGTTGAAGTGATACATGGCATGAAGGTCACTTCGCTCGCTGTTGCTGCAGCGCTTCCTCACACCAGCATTTCGACTGTGAGTGTCCGCGGTCATCGAGTGTGATTGGTTCATGTTTGCCTGTGCGCGCTGACACCATGCTGGTTAAATTACTTTGGAAGTTTATACGGGCGATAGAACTACTATCCTTACTTTGTATAGCTCTCTGCGCATTTGCTATCGCAATCGATGGTTCGCCTTGCGGACGAAATTGCGGCTTTCTTTCAAACAAATCATTCAAAACAAATCATTCAAAATTTTACCCTGCATAATAAACGCACCCCCCCCCAACTTGCGCATATTTTCAAAGGAAAAAAGTGCGTTCATTATGCGAGTAAATACGGTATTGTAATGGGGGTGCCCCATTTTCCATGCCGTAATGACAAGGGTTGGGAAAGTTGGTCAAATTGCGAACAGCTCGAACCATTGCATTGAACATTCATGGCAAAAACAGATGCTGGCCATAGAGAGAACATGGCCCCCGTGAAGGGGAAATAGCATTGTTTAATGTTTTTTCACCTTGGTTGCCATCCGTTTTGTTTTTTGACAGGCTTTTTCCCACCCAGTTTAAATCCACAATGAATGTAATGCAGACCAAAATAGTGTTGTTGAAGGGGTTATATGTTCTGCCTTCCCCATGAAGACTTGTTCACTGACATAGTCGTTGGCCATATGCCTGTTGTAGCTAAATGAAATCAATAATAGTCAGTGAACAAGGCTTCTGTGTAGAAGCCAAAACATCCTTTCGACAAGCAAGTCAAAGCAAGTGTCAAACCTTCCGATGTCTTACGTGGTTGCCTTCTGTGCCATGATTTTATGAGAGGGAGAAAGCTAAACGAAACCTGGCTGTAGAAAAACTAGTATAAATGAGGTATTTAGTGCACTCTGGGGTTTGCATGTAATTTCTGGGGTTTAGAGTC
>NC_051154.1:365045885-365085170 GCF_013339745.2 Dermacentor silvarum
CCAATTTGTATCGCCGACGACGGCGACCAAGCCGGCATATGGCGGCATGGATGAGCACAGGCGATGATCGCGAGCTTTCTTGCCTTTTCACGCACTGATGACCACGTCTTATTACAATATGGCCGTTTCTTGCGGTTTGCTAATCCAGCTTGGGCGAAGCTGCCTTCGTTGTGTGCCGCCACACGTTCGTTTGCCGTACGCGATGCCGGCAGCGCAATATTATAGGGACTCTCGGATGGTGTGCTCGCTGTGTGATTGAGCTGGCCCCTTTATTCTTACGACGTGACGTTCGATATAAGACGTGCGATTAGCCCGATGATTCTTCGATTATAGTAAGTAGCGCGGCGCAATATTGCGTCTCGCTGCCTGATTGTAGACGGTGGATATCTTAATTTTATCGTCCAAACCAACATATTTGAATTTCGCTTGCGTTTCGCTCGAGCAATAGTGATCTTGCATTGTTCGCTCGAGCGGCAAACTTTCAACGACTGGCCGACTTCCCGGCTGTCGCTAATGAATGTTTGACAGTCCTCGGATCACGTTCGATCGGCAAATGCGACCGACAACGCTTTCTGTCTGGCCAGCGCTTGTCGTAAGAACCATGTTTTGTCAACAAATCGTGAACGTTGCATGGTCGCTTCTGTATCGCAGCTCCGTTGGTTCTCGCCTTTTTTTTTTTGTATTACACAGTAGGTGCGATTGCGATAACTTTATTCCGGCAGTTATATCCAATGGAAATACGTTTTTTTTTCTGGCGACGTCGGCGGCGATAGAGCAGGGAGGCAGCAGGCCAGGGCCGATATTTCGTAGCGATGCGTTTTCTATACTAGTCAATTATCATCCACCGCTCACGGCCGGCTGATACCGTTGATAACGTGAGTCGACCGTCGCTCTGACCGCTGACCAAGCGCGAAAAGGCATTAGCCTCAGAAAGGCATTTGCTACAAAATACTGGCCCAGAGGTGCCGTACTACAGAACGTACTCGCTGCTGGGTCCTTTTTGTAGCCGTGCTGCGCGTACGCTATCACCGACCGATAAGTCGATCGTTTATATGGACGGTAGATAATACGAAAAAAAGAATGCAATTTGACCTCGAGTAAGGAATCCTTGCGACATACGGACCCTGTAAATAGGTTCATGTTTCTGGAATCGCACCGTGTGTATATATGTCTCGGTCGAAAAATCTCGCGTAGCACCCGCATGAGATGCTTGCGAGACGACATGTACGTAGCTAGCTGAAATGCTGTTTACTATTTTCTCGTATGCAACTCTAAATAAACTTCATATTAGCGTGTGCACGAACGATGAGTGCGCTATGTACAGTACTGTATATAACATGAAATGTAATTATTGTGTGCACATATTGGTATTCACATTTTTGGTAATTTATTGCTGGGATATATATGTGGGCTGCATGCACCTTTAGCGTGTAGTATAGTATTGCAATGTAGGATTGAGGTATTCAGGACACAACCAAATTTCTTGTCAAATGACCAACTGAGTAAAATCTGCTTTTCAAATGAACAAACATACCCCACAGGAATGCCACCTACAGCTTTTACAACCGAGCTACCACATTCTAGTCACATACACCTAGGGTTATATGTGAGCCAATTTTAGAACATGGCTTAATTAGCAAAGCATAAGCTTGAATACAACCACTGTGATTCGAGGTGCAGCCTTAATTAGCTAGCTGTACATAGCTGTCACTGCACATTGCATAATCTGTTTTGTACTTGAACAAGCTTATGAGATCTCGTAAATAGCATGGTTGCAAAAAGATATATGTGCAACCCTAACTGGATGAAGTGTCGAGCACAAGTGTGTATGAGAATCACTACCATGTTGCATGCATGTGTCTCCAATCCTTTGTTTTCAAGAGTGCACCTAAGAAGGAAACTGTTTGTGTTCTGATTGGGTGATTCACTTCAGTGGCCAAGAGAAGAAACATGCAAATTATAAGATTTTTTAATAAGATAGCTGCATCGCACCAGCAGGACCTACCTTTCATACCATGATTGAGAGAAGGCAGATGGCACATGACAAAATCCAGAAAATTTATCATCTATTCTAATTGTTGAGCAAGCTTCAATACCATGAGGGCCCAATGTGCCTTGGCTTTGGTATGACAGGAATAGTTTTCACAATATCAAAACATGTGCCTAAGGGACAGGAGTTGGCTCTGCCTGAAACCTATTCATGTCTCCACTATAAACGAGCAATGCTCATGTCATGCCCCGCTACTTATTTTCCGAGAGAGAGGTAAATGAAAGGCATAGAGCAGAACATTGAAACGAGTATGAATTCTGTTCTTTTGTAAGATCATGCCACACTTACCACAAATTAAAAGCTGCATTAGTTCTCTCTAATTTATTTGCTCATTTTAATAATGGTTCTATTCATTGTCTTAACTGAAAGAGCATGAAACGACATATTAATTATTGCACTAAAGTCTGAAAGCAAGTTAGGCAACATACATTTACATATACGGGATGAGTGAGAGGCATACAAACACTCAGTGCTGCTTTCCAACTGAGAATATTCAATTTGAGCAACCCAATTTTAAACCTTCGTAGGTGACTGTTGCACATACAGCAATTGCATATGCTTTTGCCCAAATCCACTGCTTGTTCTATATTTCTTTCTCTTTTACAGGTAGTCATGCTGGATTACACAGAATATTACAAGTCATGTTAAACATTGGAGGCCATATTCATCAAAACAATATGGCCTTTAAGAAAATTTGGACAGGTGGTCAAAATAACAGCAACAAACAAAAAGAAAACAAATTAATAGTTTGTTTGAAAAAGCTAATAAGCTGGTAGCCTAGCATGGAGGTAATACTACATGTGGGATCGACGATTTAGCTGGTGGGGAGGACTGAATGGTCGGCTGAACAAAGAATGCCACAGGCCCGGCATTTTGGAGGACATGACATGACACTACCACTTTTTCAGAGCCGTACTGATGGTGACATGGTTGTTGTTACACTGTTAATGTGACAAAACCATGTGTTTGAGAAATTCCATGATTAAGTGACCCATGACATGTCTCTTGGCTCTTGAAAGTTGAGCTCCAAGACTGGTATGCTGTGTATATCACCGACAGTAAGCAGTCGACTAACAATACCAGATTTACTTAATCTAGTCACTGGGGAATCAACCATTGCAATCATCTTTGATAAATTAGTCAATGGAGTTAGCGAGCTCTTCTGAATCACTTTTCCAACAGCGGAGTAACACTGTACTTTGCAACAATACATTTATGTTTCCCTGAAATGTCCTTGGTTTCAAAATATCTAGCTTCGTAACCATGTGCACCTTCAGAAGCATGCCTTGTACAGATACATTGGCAATTTATTCTCTCCACCATGGACGCTAAAAAATCTCAAAAGGCAAAATGCTACTCACTGAAAGATGCTTCATTTGAAAGAACATTTGCTTTTTTACACACAATGCTTTATTGAATGTCACGTTCAGAGCAAGTGAATATCACAATTATGTCTATAATTTCCTGCCCATAATGATGCTTTGCACAGACTTGCTGTGAAACAGTATTACATGAAACTACACTGACTCACTACAACTGCAGATGACTGCTCTCTAGCTTCGTTCAAGCAGCAATTACCTTTCGTTACATTCATTCTCAGTGCGTCAAAATGCCTGTGCTCACATTGTTAAAATTACATATTTCCTGATGGTGAATTGCAGTTAAGGATACTGTGTCCCTGACAATGCTGGCAAAACTGATGCAGCTAGGGCTGCCAAATTTGAGCGTACACGCATGTGTGTCTCGCCAGAGCAAATTTTTTGGGGGGTAGGAAGATAGTAACTGAGTGTGGCACAAGAGGTGTGGGTGGATACATGTTCATGTTGTTGTGTGCTTTTTTATCTGACATGGCATTGACAGGGCCAGAGCTGTGTCCTTGTACCTAGTGCAGGCAAACATTAGAAAGTGAGTTACCGTGAAGCTTGCTTATCTTCTGACAAAGTAATGTGGCTTTACTGACTTGCTTCAGCTGTTTAGTGGAAATAGTGTATGTCTGTATGTGGGCGATGTTTGATAAAAATGAGGCTGCCTCATTGGCGTCATGTATGGCTGTACCATGTACCAGCCTTGTTCAGCACACTCTTGTCATGTATGATATGGAGCTCAAGTAGAGTTGCAGACATCCATAGCATATTCCTTATTTTCATAAAGAGGGAAATGCATAAGGCTGACCAATATCATGCTTCTGTTTCCTGTAATAGCAATGTCTGTACAAAATGTATTGTCCAGAGGAACATCTGTGTACAGCAGTACCATGGCCTTTGGGCTCTTCTTGTAGCCAAGCAGTTTGATATATGTCATGCAAGTGCATTTGCAGAGGGCAGTTATTCTACTTGAGGCACAGCAATAGTGATGTGTTTGGGAAATAGTCAAAGGGTTCAGAAGCAACTGCATCATGCGGCCTCTTTAATTCACATACTCATTCACATTCAATTGCTGATGCTGCTATGGTGTTCAGCTGGGCATGTTCTTTAGTGAACAGCAGGGTAATGTGATGGAGAGCAGTTATTGCCCTTATCACATTCTGAATAATGATCTCAATCTGGTCCCACTGCTTCACTGAGAGCCAATAAAACTGAGCCTGATAAATAATGCGTGGCTGGAGTACAGACCAAACAATGTTACCGGCTACCTCAGTACATTAGTTGGTTGGTAAAAACTGTTATTAAGTGTCCTGCAGATTGATGACCCGGGCTCAGGTCTCTGTCAGGACGTCCAGGCCTTGCCTAGTCACCGCTTCGCGGGCAGGCATGGCCTAGATTTAATCGGCGAGCTCGGAGCTGTGCAGGGCATTGGCCCATCTCGCCGAGAGGACATTGGGATTAATGCCTTTAGTCTTTGCCTCACATTCCCAGAGCATGTGTTTTAACTTAATGTAGCAGGTTCTATGCCGCAGACCTTGCAGGTGCTGTCGGGATAGATCTCAGGGTAGAATCTATGACACGCTAGCGGGTTTGGATAAATATCAGTCTGTAGCTGCTGCCAGGTGGTAGCTTGGGCTCTGCATAACTTGTTGTTAGGTGGAGTGAAACTTTGTCGTGCTAGATAGAAGGCCTTAGTTATTTCATCGTAGCTCGTTAGCCTGTCCTTGTCTGCGTCAAGCGCGAGAGCTGTTCTGTAACGGTTAATTATGTCGCGTGCAGCGGAGTTTGCTGTCTCGTTAAGGTTGGCAAGTTTAGGACAGACTGCGCCCATGTGGCCGGGGAACCAGATCACGGTGATAGGGGTCTTCCGAGTTTGAGTTCTGCTTTGGATAATCCGGAAAGCTTCCGGCGAAATTCTTCCCTTGGCATAATTTTGGACAGCTGTGCGCGAGTCGCTCAGGATAACTTGGGTTTCTATGTCAGACATGGCAAGTGCAATTGCCACTTCCTCGGCCATTTCGGGTTGTTTCGTGTTGATAGTGGCTGTGTGTGTAGCTTTACCGTCGGTGTTGACTGCCGCTGCGAATCATCAGCCATCCAGGTAGCCAGCTGCGTCTGTGAATCTTGCTTCTTTGTTGTTATGATATTTCCATAGTAGTGTTATTGCCCTGGCCTTTCTGCGTCCCTGGTTGTAAGATGTATGCATGCTCCTTGGTATCGGGGCTACTTGGATCTTGTCTCGTATCTCTCTTGGCATATTGACTTTGTCGCCGTGTTGACGGTGGTACGCATTGTTTAGCGTTTGCAAAATGTGTCTTCCTGTGCTAGTGGTGGTGAGCCTTTCGAGGTCGATATCCTCTGTGCTTCTGCCACCTCATTTAGGGTATTGTGTAACCCAAGCTGTAGTAGTTTCTCGGTGCTGGTGGATTCGGGCAGTCCGTGTGCAATCTTGTATAACCTACGGATGATTATATTGATCTTATTCCTCTCGCACCTGTACCAGTTATGCATAGCTGCTACATATGCAATGTGGCACATGACGAAGGAGTGGATCAACCTGATGAGGCTGTCTTTCCTCATGCCACTCCTCTTGTGAGTAACTCGTTTAAGCAGTCTGACTGCGTTTGT
The DNA here is from genome assembly GCF_013339745.2 of Dermacentor silvarum. NCBI lineage: Eukaryota > Metazoa > Arthropoda > Arachnida > Ixodida > Ixodidae > Dermacentor > Dermacentor silvarum. The sequence continues at coordinate 365,051,928 of NC_051154.1, forward strand.
AGTCTTATGCATGTCTTTTAACGGTCTGTCGGCTAACCCCATGTTTTTTATCAGCATGCCGAGGACTCTAATGTGATAGACAATAGGGATAGTGCCTCCGTTATTCGTGCCGAGCTTGATTTGATCATACTCCCTCTCTCTGGCGCAGCCCTTCAGTGGTCTCCCCTTGAGCGTGGGTCGATATAGTAATAACTTTGGTGAGCATCTGAGCCTGGTGTCAGCCAGATGTTCCTCCACTGTGTTGATAGCTTCCTGCAGCGCTGTTTCGATCTGTCCGTCATTGCCACAAACGGACCAGATCGTGATGTCGTCTGCATAGATTGTACGAGTGATGTTTTCCACTTCTAATTTGTTAGCAAGACTAATCATGAATAAATTAAAAAGCATGCACAGTACATGCTCCTCCACATTTAGGAGCAATCCTTCTTATCGGGTGGAGGGTTGACATTGGTCTCTTCTTTATTTTGCCTAGTTACTTTGATCCTGTTCTGAGCTGCTGAATATTGAGACAAAGGATCTGCAATTCTCCCTTATGTAAGAAACACCAGTGCAGTAGCCAGGAACTTTTTGGTGGTGTGTGTGTGCGCACGCGTGAGTGTTTGGGGGGGGGGTCATGTATTTGACCTTGTGCAAGGGATGTGTGAGGGGGCCAGCGAGCATGTCTGCACTTCGTTCTATGCCACACACACAGAAATTTCGAGTTAGGGGGCTAGGGGTTGCGTTCCCAGTGTGCCCCCCCTGGCTATGCTACTGACAAGCATGCTGCAAGGCAATGCTGGTCTAGTCTGGTACGGTTGGAAATGCCTCTCTCAAGTTAATTACCTAGAATTGTTGGAAAGCTATATTGTGGCTCCAGGTGTGTATTGTACAGAATGAGTGATGCACGAATGATGGATGTCGCTACACCTATTGCCGCCTGCAAATGTGAACCACCATTCAGGCACACAGCAGTAGTGGGTAGTAGCACTAGTAAAACGGCACAGTTGGCAAGGCTTCATTATGCATACACTGGAGTTAAATATCATTTGTGATTAAGATGCCTGGGACATGCATATGAGTATGCTTTGTTTCTGTGGCTATTATCTGGTTTCCGTGCATCCCCTGAATGGGCTGTATTATTGTTGCATCCCCCTTGACAACAAACATTTGCTTGTGAGTACTTGTTCTTGCTGCCTTATCGTATTTTTTCTTGATGCTCAGGTCCCTGTCTTAACAATGCGGCCTCTGGCTGTTTTAGTTTGAGTAATATAGACTTCTATGGCATGAACATATCTGAATATAAGCAGTATAAGCACTCAATACCAGAGCTTTTGAAAGCTGCTACTACGAAATTGATGGTCAAGCTCAGAAAGGGTCAGCTGAAGCGGCCACAACGAATGAGTTACTGAAGCTATAAAAGCTGCTTTTCTGAATAACTTTTCAAAGACAAATACAGCAATATGTGTGCCACATTTTGCAAGAATTCGCGTTTATCTGACACATACTCGTTTTTAGAAATTGTCCCAAGTGTCACAAGCACACCCAATGTAGAAGCTTCAAAGTAATATACAATGAAAGCCACACCCCTCGACCATGTGGAAGCAAAAAATCTCCTAAGGTAGGGCACAGCTCATTGAGTTAAAAAGAAAAAAAGAAACAAAAACGCATGTGGTCGTTTATTGAAATTCCTATTTATTTTTAAAAGTGCAATTCAGAACAAGTTACTGCATAGTGTATTAATGTACACTCACATATCTCTCTGCATGCAACACAATGTTGAACATATGCACTAATCATGCATGCCTTCCACCAGTGTGCATTATTTGGATCGAAACTGAGTGAATCAAATGGCATGTGGTTCATTTCTAGTTCCAGGTATAACTTGCCGGCTGATAGCACTAAGGACTAGAAACAATAAACAAATTGACATTTACAAATAAACAAATTGACAGTTAGGTGGTTTCTTGTAATGCAGTGAAACCTAACTGATGTCCGAGTACGCATTCACAAGACATGTACACGTCACTAAAATACTTCGAAGCCTGACACACATGCGCGCGCACACACACACACACACACACACACACACACACACACACACACACACACACACACACACACACACACACACACACACACACACACACACACACACACACACACACACTCGCTCACTCACTCATTCACTCACTTTTTAAGAAGCTAGCTGACACCACAAATAGCTGCACTTCTTACATCTGCGCGGCAGCTAGTTCTTTTTCTTAGAATCTGTCTGAGAAAAGAAAAGCTTGAGCATTACGCGCGTAACGCCCATTGGCTCCGCGCCGTCCGCGAACACTCACCACCGCAGCTAAAAAAAGCCGCGTAAAACAGAAGACAAGTGGTAATCCGTTCAGTCGACGCCGTATGAGTGCGACTTCGGCACGACTGTGGGCGAGGATTCACTAGCTAGCCGCTTGCATATCGTGGCACAGCGGGGAAGGCCCCGAGCACGCGTCCGTGCGGAGAACCACAGATAAAGAGGCGTTGGCTTCGCGGCGGCCGATCACCGCCGTTCTGCGCACCGGTGCACGTGATTCTTTTGTGCGGTATAAAGGCCGATGGCCGCCCAAATGCTACTCGTAAACACACATACCGACGCACGCGCAACTACGAAGAGCAAGACGTACGGGTGTCATCACCAGCGCCGACGACAGTGACGCCATAGAATAAAGAACCAACTGGTGGCGCTTCGCGGACTTTGGCTTCAGTTTCACTTTTAGTTGATACGAACAGACGCGAGGACACTCTGGGCCGAAGCCATCGAAGTCCTGCATGGTCTGCTTCCAAATTCAGATGTCGGGGCCGATCTTGCAGTGCGACAGGGCATTGTAGTCGGCGAGACGAACAAATCGACTATTATATCACTTTGAAGAACTTAATTGGCACTCTAGAAATGTATAATTTCGCAGTACATACATCTCTCTCCCCCCCCCCCCCCCATTGCTCGTTTACTTCCAACGCATGTGTAAAATAAAATAAAATAATACAGCGAATAAGAAATAGAACTCCGTTTATGCTAAAGGGAGGTTTGTCTCTTGGAAACTCCCTTTTAAAAACGATGTAAAATTGAGGCTCTCCCTCCTTATTTCCTCCCCATTTTGCGAGGGAGCAATATGGAGGACGCTAACCATTTCTACACCACTGTAAGGGAGCACGGTTTTCAGGCACGTAGTGCCAAGGGAGGTTGCAGGCCTTAGAATACCCTTTTCGGCTTATTTCCGTTTACAGTGTAGGCGTTATATTTCTTTATTAGCTTTTAATTACAAGTTGTAATAACATTTCATCATTTCGTATTGTCGTCGCCTCCAGGACACCAAAGGGGCAACGGGAACACCACAGCTAAAACCCGGGCTGGCCCTTGTGTTGGGGCTCGCCAAAGCCTGCGCGTCCTACGTGAGACCTACGCTCCCAATCTATCGTCGCGACGAGAAAAGCACCCCGCGACTTCTGCAACATACAGTACACGTGCGAGGAGAATTATGGAGCGCCAACGAGGAATCTGCCTAACTATTGTCTGATATGGAAGTGGAAGAAGAAATGGCTTTTATAGTTCTACCTACTTGTTTTCTAGAAATGGACAATGAATAAACGGAAGACGCGGACACATCGGAAACGGCGGTGGTGGGTTCGTGTGATGATTATGTTGTGGGCGCAGGTCAGCCAGACGCACAATAAAGCAACCAGAGACACAAAGAGACGTATTTATGACACGAACGGCACATGAGACGAATACGGGAGCACGAACTATACAGATAAGCTGGATAAGTGTCACGCGCGAGCACTCACAATTCTAAACAGGAGTCCGGCCTCGTGGCGATGGCTCGGCGGACTTGGCGCTGACGGCGGTGGGTATACGGGCGGCGGGTGAAGTTCAGGGTGGCACCAGGACGTAGCCCGGTTCCGGAGCGTTAGCTCTGGGTCATAGCCCGAGCTCGGCACCGTAGCGGTGGGATGAGAGCCGGGGCGAAGCCCAGCACAGCAGTGGGGTGAAAGCCGGGAAGACGCCCGGTTCGAAGAACAGGACCAGGACTCTGGGACGTAGCCCGAGCCTGGCAGCACGGCAGCAGTCGTGCGAGCGGGGACGAGGCCCAGCTCAGCAAGACCCACGACGGTGGCAGAAGCCGCGGAGACGCCCGGTTTGGAGAACCGGACCACGGCTCTGGGACGTGGCCCGAGCCCGGCAACACGGCAGCGGTCGTGCGAGCGGGGACGAGGCCCAGCTCAGCAGGACCCGCGACGATGGTAGAAGCCGGGGCGGCGCCCGGTTCGCAGTGCAGGACCGGGATGCCGGGACGTGGGCCGGCGTTCGGTCCGCTCCATCTCGCTGCACTGCCCGTTCTGTCAGCCTGGCTGCCCCGTCGTTCCTGATGGTCTCTCCCGGCACGCGCGCCAGTCCACGCGCACCAGCGACGCTAAATCCCGCGCTTTTCGGCCCCGCACGCCGAACACAAGCACGGAAAAGCCCGCGCATTTCATCTCTCGGCCCCGCAAACCGAGCACAAACATTAACTGGCGTCCTCCTACCACAGTTCGCCTGGCTTTCCAAAGCGCGAGAAGTTGGGTCATGCCAAGGCTTCGTTGCCGCACCTCCGGTCGCGCGACGTTGAATACTATCGCGAGTATTGCTGACAGTACGTTTTAGTGCCACTCTTGTTGTAGAGCAAGAGCTGGTTCTTGATCGCGTCGATCAGCATTACAGCCTACACTTTTGGTGCCATGTTCAATTTTACGACCGGTTGTTTACATGCTAGTGTAGCTTCCAGTGAAGCAGAACGACTTTCCGCCGCGTTTCCGCTTCGTCATGGCGAAAAAATCAGCCCGAGACCGATTTGGCTCGCAGCCTGTTTTTCTGCCTGTTTTGCCGCCTAGGCGGGCAGATTTTTGCAAGATTTTGCCGCTTCCGACAGCTTCTCCGGAGCATAAAAGCCTCGCCTCACACGGTCACTTTCGTTGACGCGGCCCAGTACGAGCACACATCGGACTTCGTCGCAACGGTGGTCAATCACGACGGACACGTCACTTGTGCGGCCTCCATCAGAGACAGCACCCCGGCTAGGGCAGAGCAGGCTGCGGTCGCTCTTGCACTTCTCGACGATGAGAGAGCTGAAATATTTACTGACTCGAGGGCGGCGATTCGGGCATTTGCCTCTGGTGCCATCGCCAAGGAAGCTCATCGAATTCTCAAAGGCAAAGTCATCCAGCCACATACAATCACGTGGTTCCCGGCCCATCTCGAACCCCAACTCGACTCCCTCCGCAACCTCAATGACATCGCACACGTCCAAGCGCGCGAACTAACCCTCCGCGCTGACGCCACTGCAAGTCGAGGCTCCGTCGATTCTGGGCTCGTCGAGTTCCGTGACACTCTCTCCACCTTCAACGAGGTTACCAAACACTACTACCTTGGTAGAAGACTATACCCTCCCCCACACGGGACACTAACCAGACCTCAAGCTGTCACACTACGCATGCTTCAGACGGGATCATATCCCAACCTCAATTTATTTCACTACATCAATCCAGACTGCTTTAGTCCAGACTGCCCTAGCTGCGGACAATGTAGTACTTTGGAACACATGCTCTGGGGATGCCCCTCGTTACAGAGGGGCCCGCATCGATGCACTGCAGAGGAGTGGAGCTCTGCTCTTCGGAGCTCCGACCATTCACGCCAATTTTGGGCTGTCCAGAGAGCCCACGATGCGGCGCTGGAGCTTGGTCTCCCCGTCCCGACGTGGGTGCGGCCCGCGGCTTCGTCGCCTCCCTGAGAGGGGGCAACAGAGCTTCTCAGGACCTCCATTAAAGTTCTTTGTCTGTCTGTCCGACAGCTTCGAGACCAAGTGTGAACGTGGCCTAAGATCCTGCGCGAGCGCGGCCTAACCGGCACCTGAAGGGAAGCGGCCGAACTGTATACCGGAGATTTTGACCACCTGGGGTCTTTAACGTGCATCTAAATCTAAGTAAACGGGCCTCGAGCGTTTTCGCCATCATATAAAATGCGGCTGCAGCATTTGTTGCTTCAATTGTTGCGCATTTGTTGCTGCAGAATGCGGCCGCCACATTCTCACCCAAAACTTCACAGAGCGTCAAAGCCTTGACAAACACCGTGACTGTTTTTTCCATATGCAGACATGATTCGCTCTAAATTGCCAACCCAAACGGAAGCGCCCAGGAATGAAATTGTGATAGTAGCACCGGTTTCTTGAATTATGTCAGCGCGAAGCGACGAGAACAAAGGGTGGGTAAGTGGGGGGGGGGTTGCGGAAGAAATTTCGGGGGGGGGGAGGGGTTTGACCCCCCCAACCCCCCCCCCCCTCCTGGCTACGCTCCTGCCTCACACTTCCCCTACTCCTGTGGACGAGAGGCATGAGCATGGGCGAACAGGAGGACCGTCTTCAGGAGGCGGTCAACATCATTGAACGGTACCTCAATACCTGCGGCCTCCTTTGTGCTCCGGATAAATCCGAGCTGTTAGTACTCGGGGCGCGCACCCGTGACCAGCCCCCAAGCTACGAAGCACCGGACCCACACGTTCTTCTTCAGGTAGTCCCGATACCGAAGGTCGACTCGCTTCGAATCCTTGGACTCCATATACACAAGGACGGGTCCGGCTCCGCCACACTCCCCAGGCTACAGAACACCGTGGCACAGCTTACTCATCTGATACGAGGGGTGGCCAATCGCCGCTATGGCCTCAAAGAGCACGACACCTTGCTCATTTGTACAAGCCCTCGTTTATAGCCGCATTACATACGGAACTCCTTACCTCAACCTGAAGACAGCCGAGAAACAAAAACTAAACCTCCTAATATGTAAAGCCACGAAGCTCGCCCTCGGACTGCCGACAACTGCCTCCACTGACCGATTGCTTCGCATGGGAGTTCACAGCTCCTGGTAAGAATTTGCGGAAGAGCATCTCATCAACCAGATCGAGAGACTGAAGCTCACAACCACAGGCCGAGCAGTCCTCCATCGCACAGGATACGCAACCAACCTAGAACTCGATGGCGAACGTCAGGACAAGATCACGTCGAAGCTCCGACAATGTCTACAAGTTCATCGGATCCCTCGGAACATCCATCCAGAACACCATCGAGGCAGACGGCTCGCTAGGGTAAACGCCATCAGACAAAAGCACCGTAACGACCCGCAGGCGAGCTACGTGGACGCAGCCAATTATCCGGGCCGAAACGCCTTCGGCATCAGCGTCACAGACTACAGGGGGACGACACTGGCGTTGGTGATAATTCTCGCCAAACGCGCGGACACAGCTGAGGAGGCTGCTATATCACTTTCCACCCATACAAGCGAGGATGCCGTAATGGTCTTCACCGACTCTCAGACTGCGGCACGCAACTATATGAAGGGCAGGATCTCCATGAAAGCGATCAAAATACTGAAACGTGGCGACACTCGTCTCTCCTACATCTGGATCATGTGGGTTCTGGGACACGAGGGACTCGAGGAGAATGAAGCGGCACACACCGCTGCCCGCGCAAGCGTCAACCGGGCCTCCGCGCACGAGATTCTAGACATGTCCCACCCACCCACATCAGCGGAGGAAACAGAAACAATACCACTAACTTACCAAGCACTACTGCCGCACTACGGGCTTGGACGCATGGTATACCCTCCACCACATCCAAAAACTAACGAGAATCGAAGGTACCGACTACACGCGACTCCAGAGCACTACCTTCACCCACGGAAGCTTACTGCATCATTTCAAACTGACGCTATACAGCTACACCAGTCCACACTGCAACATGGCAGACACCCTGGCGCACCTCCTACTGCAATGCATGAACACCCGAGCAAGCATCACAGCGACAGAATCAGTAGCATCAGACGCAGACCCAAACCTTCTCACTGAAACGTGGGAGGCGGCGATCTCGCTGCCGGACCTGGTCTACCAGCGCGAAGTCGTCGCCCGGGTGCGGCGGGCCATTCAAGCCAGGTGGTTCCTGGAATAAGGGACCCTCTCACTTTGACTGACAAGTAACTGCTTCAAATAAATGTTTATTCATTCATTCCCCAAGGAAGGTCAATATATGTTCGCATGAATGAATCAAGTACTTTTTGTAATCATTGATCGCGACTACACGCACCCGCAGACCATATAGGTACAGGCGCAGCTAACACACCTTAATCTGCAAATTCAACGTATTCTCCCAAGAAGTCAATGCAAGATAAGTCTCGAGATTGAATTTGACAATATTTTCCCCTCAAAGGCGAAACTACTGCCATTCCAATATTTAAATGACTAATGACAAGATTACCTTTCTACCTGGAAACAAGCAATGTAATAGCCACTGATGCTTCAATGTCATATGAGAAGGCTAGCGTAGGCATTTTCTCTCCTTCTCTTAGTTGATCCTTTTCCTATCACCTTCCGTATTACACGCCTATTTTCATAGCACAATTATTGGCGATAGTTCTAGCGCGACGCAAACTCCCCTGAGTCAGCTGTCGTAGTTATATATTCTCTGTTGATATACTCGTTGCTTTTCACGGGAGCCAATACAGCTATATATACATGTTCCAAAGTTTAGTCCCTATAAATCTACAAAAAATATTATTATTTTTTTGCTTTGTGATCCCGACCAACGTGGTTTATATTTAAACAAAATTGCAGATTTATTAGCCAGAATGTGTTTAAGTGCACATTTCATTCCTATTTTACCGGATACAGCTTACGCCCCTGCATCGAGATACAGGAAATTTTGCCTAGAAAATGATTTAAACAGGTTATCGCTGGCAACATGTCCAGACATTCAGCATCTCTGTTTTTGATGGAACAAGCAGTGGTGTCCTTATGAGCAATTCGAAGTTACATAGAACAGATTACGCTGTTGCATCCCACAATTAAATTTTTGTCTTACATAGAGCTGCTTTGATGACGTCCTTTCCATGCCAGAATTGTAAGAAAATTGAATCAACATACCACTACTTTTGAGCATGCTGACGATATTCAAACCAGATAAAGATATTACTGAAAGCTCCACTCATGAAAATGGGGTTAGGATTAAGTATAGCGGTAATATTATAATTCGGGGCCTCGACACTAGGAATTAGTCACAGAAATGTTTGTTGCGCAGTGTTTCATTTTAAATTGAAATAAAACGATTGCCCTGCTAATTATTGTAGTTTTATTCTACCTAACAGGTCAGCATTCATTTCACTGAAACTGGTCTCTGCACAGTCTTTATTAACATTGTATTTATTCTGTCCTTGATTAAAACCTCTTTTAAGATTTACCCTTCAAGTAGTCTGGTCACTCGCATTCAAGTCTAGCAGTTATTCTACCTACTTATGTTTTTTTTCTTTTACTTTGCGTTTCTCCTTTTCAAATAAGAATTTTCTTCAGCTGCCCCTGCCGCCCGATTTCTGGCCTATCCCCTTAGTGGGTACGAGCTATAAAAAAAGATCCATCATCATCAAGGAGGTAGAAGAAGAATAATTTGTCGTAAGTGATAGCATAAGTTCTGCTTTCCTCCGCAACGGCACCGTGTCCCTTCTCAGCATGGGTGAGTTGAAAAGGTTGCATAGCTTTCAATTCCGTTGCAAGTAATCAATGAAAGCACGCGCTGTGAATCGTACCTATTCTAATCGCCGCAAAAGTGCCGTATTGAGTGGCGAGCTTGATGTCTCAGCTCGTGTCGTAACATAGCGGCTGCTATATGCCAATCACATAATCTGCAAGGTGCACTGCAATGCCTGGGAGACTCATTCCATCGTGGTTACCTAGCGTTTAGACATATTACCAGTATCTTTGCCCGTAAGGTAATGCGACGAGACTGAAGACGACAGGAGATTTAGGTCAACACTAACGAAGTTGAAGTTCATCGCGCCATCTCGGCGGATGTTTCGCCTATCTTACTTAGCTTGTAAAGAAACGATTTGGTGCAACCGTATCTGCTATTTGTTCGTGCTAGAGTATGAGCGCCCCCTGCCTCCTGCTGACAGCTCTATTCGGATGACCCTACATGACCCAAGTGGCGAGACGCGTTATTCACTGACATGAGAATGACATGGCATATTCACTGACATAAGAATTAACTAAGGGGGCCACGTATGACATCATGTTCGTGCGCTGATCCTTGGTAAAAAGATAATAAGAACGAAAAAAAAACCGTAAGAGCCCCGTGCAGTCTTAGGGGACCGTTTGATTAAAGACGTCAAATGTATGCTATGAGGCTCTAAAGGATGACATGTAGCAGTTCCCGTGCACATCAATTGCTTTCTTTTTAGAGCGCAGCTCTTAGGCGCCCGTTCTTGCGTTGAGCGCCGGCGTCGGCGTCCCTCAGCTTAACCGAGGGAACGAGCACAGCGAAGGATGAAAGCGCGAATGCGGAGATGAAATGCGGCGATAGACAAGGCAACCTAAAGTATTCCCGCGGACTTTAATTCCCGCGCGGCACCAGCGCCGCCCACTCACCTGGCGGAAGGCTGGGAGTGTCGAAGGTCGCCGCCAGGCCCGCGCGCGCCCCTGTTCTCTACGGCGCGAGCGACCGCGTGCGTTTTCGTGACGGCGAGCGCGACCTCATCAACCAGGAAAGGTGGCACGCAATACTGCTGTGTTGTTGATGGCCACAAGAGCTTCGAAAAGTCGAAAGCCGCCCATGAAGTTCTACAGAATTCCGGGGAGGTGGTACGAGGAGGACAGACGACAAGCGTGGATAACTGCAGTGCGCCGAGTCAAGTAAGTCACGTACTTTCGCATTCGCGTGCATTATCACAGTCGCTCGATAAAAACGCAATAGTAATGTGCCTGTATTTAGCGCATGGCCGTTTGTTTAGACGTGGCACGTACAGTGAAATCCGCCGTGTTAGCTTAGCGGTAAATGCAATCGTGTAGCGCCGCTAAGCTCGACGACGCGAGCTGGATTCCCGGCCACGGCGGTCGCATTTCGATGGGGGCGAAATGCAAGAATACAGTTCTTGCCACATACTTTGATTTTTGTGCACGTTAAAGAACCCCCTGTGGTCAAATTTATTCCTGAGACCCTCCATTACAGCGTGCCTCATAATGATATTGTGCTTGTGGCACGTAAAACCTACGAATTTAATTGATTGTACTGTTCGTTCACTCGCCATCGGCAAAGACTGGCTCAAGATAATTATATCCTTTGTCCAAACGCTGCAACTTGCATTCCTAGTTGTACAGGCAACAAATAGGGCCGCACGTTACTTGTCTTTTGTGTGGTGGCAATCCGTATTTAATGCAAGCTGCGGTCATCTCATGCGTCGGTAAGCGGCAGATCGCAAAGCAGCTGCCCGAGACGCGCGGGTTATGTTTGTTGCTTGGCCATGCTTTCTGGTTTCACAATATCCAAGCATGTTTTAAAGTAATTGCCACCTTGCACATTCTTCCTGCTTCACTCTTCCCGCCAAGAATCTTTGTTTCGTGTAGTAGCCGGCCATCGGTGTGAGCTTGCTTTTGCTGCGGCGGGGCATTCGCCCGACGCGAAACTAGGTTTGCTTTGGTGAGGTATGTATCGCTAATTCTTGCGCTCGTGCTGCTGCTCCTAAGGTAATCGCTGGTTACCGTGACCTGGGTTCATTTCGCGGAGCAGTTTGTACCAGTGATATCTCATGACCAGTGAAAAGATACCTAGCTCAATAATGCAATGAGTTGCCATAACTCTAGCATTGAATAAGGCATGATATACATTAAATATTTATACAGCATGATATAAGGCATTATGCACATATGTAGTACTTACATCGTTAATTTTATTGGCTTATTGGTGCCGAATGCATGTGTTCTTTCTGTCCCGACAGTGCTGATGCCACTCCCTGGGAGCCAAATTGAGAGCAGCCGTTTATGCGCGCCAAGCGACCAACGAAACCAACCGCAATCGTCACCGTCTCTGCACATCTGTGCAAGCATGCATGACCGCTTTGTGACTGCACCATAGAGAAATAAAAGTGACTAAATGACTGAACTCGGTGTGTACCTCTAATTCGATGTCGTATACAATCTTGTTGGACACCTCCGACACGCACTTGGCTTTCACTGTCACATCACCGCCACAATTTTTCAACACCACACACGTGTGGAAGCAGACGCGCCCCTTTCTTGAGGTTGCCGCCACGAAAAAAACTGTTGGCGTCGGCAACCGTCTTGAAATCGCACTGCAGTCTTTGCATCGCTGTTCAGCAAGCAGGCGATCTGCCGCCGTCGAAAACGGAGCGCCGTGAGCACGAGCAGCGAAGGAAAGCGCGGGCGAAACAATGTAAACAAAGCGGAGACTGCACCACGGAGCGACCGCGCTGCTTGAAATTTCCACATTGGGGGCGCTGTCAGGAGGCGCAGCAGCGCCTCGATGCGATCGTTTTCTCGTCTATTGACCCTTTTCGCGGCGATCCCGTGGGCGCCGCCATGTTTGATCACGTGGTGACGCGTCCATTGCTTGCCTCAACTGTCTCCGTTGCCTCCTTGTTTACAATCGAAGTGTATGGCGTCCGGCGCAGCTTAGAAAACCTCTGTTTTCGGAGATATCGTAGATGGTGACTAGGTGGACGACACGAAGCTTTGATCACAGCTTCAGAGAACATGCAAACGTGCTTTCGGAGCTGATTAAGCTATGTCCAAACGGCGCAAGCAGCGTATATGGTGATTGTTCTAAAAGCGGTGCTAAATATGTATTCCAAGGTATCCAAGCTTTGCGATTATGAATTCAGTCAGGATTAGTGTGTTTTGCTCTTTGTTCTTTATTCGGCAAATATTTTGAAGCAATGGCTTGTCAGTTTCTGACTCAGTGAAGTTCTTCGGTGCGGCCACTATCTGATTATTTTCTGCCTACTCGCTCGCGGGTGTGCTCAGTTCCGATAGATATGTTCTTGCTGCGCACAAGGCTTGAAACGTAGCTGTTTTGTACATTGTAATACCTTGTAGCACATATATATTACAACTAGTAACTCGCTTACTCTTGTGGGCCATCACAAAACATTCAGCTTCGACCATTCGTGTGCCATAGGTGTAGTCCGTCATTTATTGTGCGTATACAGTGCGCATATATTCAAGTGTGCGCCCATTCACTTATTCTTGATACGTCGGCGATAGAGTGGGCGTAAGTTTTCCTCCATTTAGGACAGATGTGTATAGATAAGGTGCGCGAAACTTACTACGACTGGAAATGGCGCTACTCCCTTTGTCATTGCTTAACGAGTGGTACTCACTCTTGCCGACGTTCTGGAGATGAGGCCCTTTCTTTGAAGGTTAGCGATACAAGGCTGGCGGATGAGCAAATTTCTGTATCCTCGAGTAAAGCCCTACATCACGAAGTGCTGGTAACACGTTCGGACAGTTGCAGCAGCGGTCCGCGAACTTGGCCACACATATTCATTCTATTCCTTAAAATGCCAGTCACTATATTTGCAGCCTACTGCACACGTCTTCAATCCACATGATTCAATCTAGCATGATTGGAACACAGTGTGTTAGCGAAAACTCAGTTGCATTTCCGACAGCTGATCGCAGAGAAGCAAGGTAGAAGCGGTAATGGTTTCGTATTCGTGCGCGGTCGCTGAGGCGAGGTATGGCGCGCCGCCGTGAGCGCCATCTCGTTTCTCTAAAGCAAACAGCTCCGCGAAAAGGGTCAATAGCGAAGAGAGCGCGAGGTGGAAAGCGGCGGAGGAGGGTACGTTGAAAGCGTGCGAAGAAAAGCATAGTGCGTGCAAGACGAGTTCTGCCACGGCGATCGCTACGAGATGGCGCAAGAGTAGCGCGCGTCGTCTGTTCACCGATGACGCCACCGACAAAGCGTGCGGAGAGCGCGTCTACGGATGCCATATATAGAAACAAAGCGCTGCATGAGCGGAGGTCTGTCTGCGGCGGCTGCCGCGCCACGCGTCACCCACTCGTTGCCTCTTGTAGTCCCCCGATTAGCGAGGCAGTCGCGCCACACTTTGTTTCCTTTGCAACGTGTCGCACGAGACAGATTGTCCACGCCAGCGAATTTATCGCGAAATGAAAATACATATACAGCTAATGTGCCTTTCTTTTAAACACCAATCTACCGTTTTCTGTGTTATACGATCCTTTAAAACAGGGGAGTGTGGTGTGTAGACTACAAAGTGGCGATCGTGTCTGCATAGTATTACATAAATTCATGCGGCGAAAATAGCAGAAACATTGAACAAAAGTGCGCGATGCCTTCGCATACGATCGAGAGAGGTAATGTAACTAATGTCGCTAATGCAAGACGTGCATCACCACGAGTGCACTTACTTATAATGAATACAAACAAAGACAACTTGTGGATTCCCGTGGAATGCAGAGCACTCAATACCACCAAAAAAGGGCGTGGCACAGAAAAAGCAAAGAACGAAGAAGAAAAACCTATCAAACGCTGGAATCTGTTAATCAATGCTTTAAACAGGCGGGTAATAAATGGTAAACAAGTCTATGCGACGCGCACACTTATGTATATATAGATACTGTGCAACCTGTAACCTGATGCAATGTTCATGTTTATGCGTCGCATATGTGACAACATATCTTCATGCATCCATGAAGATGTTTCATTAATCAATCGCCCTTGCCACACAGCTGGGGTTTGAGTGTTATATCTTTTCTGAAATGAAGACTTAACTGTGACTAACCGATCGGTTGTTCCTTTTATTATCTCTGAATTCAGGTTCCAGGAAGGACAAGTAAGTAGCAGGTCGTGTCGTTTTGCAGTAGACAAATGGTAGATATCGTGCCTGCCATGACACATGTAGTGACATTGGTGTCGAGCAATCCATAATCGAGGGACGCGTTAGCAATATACCGGGGGATGAATTTTAAATTTTGGGGGGAGTTTGAAAACTTGCCGATGGCAGATAGCGTAATTCTTGTCCATGAGCTGTGTTATTCGAAGAGGCGGACATTACTAGCGCGAGAAATCGGAAGACATAATGAAGTAATTAACACAAATTCACTAATTAAATTCTTAAGGAATTGCAATACGGCTTGTATTACAATTTACGAATCGCATCCTGTGAGTTGGCAAGACGTATTCACTTGAACTGAATTTCCAGACGGACAGCGGCTTCGAGATATTTCCCAAAGTGTGGGGCGAAATACACAGCGTTCCAATTAATGTTGTGTTTAAATGCATAACACAGCGTTTTGTAAAGAAAAAAGTAAGTGAAACGGCCTTGAATTTTTACGATGAGTTTGATGGCACAAACCTCCAAAGTGGTGTCATTCTGGAAATTCATTGCAAGGGAATACGCCATGCAAACTCACCGGCTACAACCCATAAACTGGAATATGTGCCGTAAACTAAGTAGATAATCCGTGAAGCTCTGTTAACTAGTTGAAAATGTGTTTGAATTTTTTGTGCAAGTAATGTCCGCCTCTGTTAATAATCCAGCTCAAGGAATAGAATTATGCCATCGGCAACAGGGGAATTTTAAAGAATTCCGTAAAACATAAAATTATCACCCCGTAAACAGACCTGTACTAGAACACCCGTAGTAAAAGAAGCGGTGAGCTCACGTTTTTGAAATCATAGGACCATTGAGTGCGAGGGGCAATATTGAAAGCGCCGATGCTGGTGCTGCAATTGTTCTTGCGTCGAAAGTTAGATCACGTGCCATCACTTCACCATGGTGAAAGCGCACATGGCAGTTTGATCCCCCTATTGAGAAGCTTTATGTCATTTTGATAGTTCATTGATGTTGCTCCTTGCAATTGAATTGTACTGGATGGCGTATTAAAGCATAACAATGTTAGTTGGGGCTTTCTACCTGCACTTAGTTTAGGAAACGTCGGATATTCTAACACGGCGTATAAAACCTCACACTGAAAACAACGAACAAGCAAGCGCCTTTGGCTAGAATCGCTATAACCGACTGAAATTCCATGGCGGTACGACACATTACAAAGCGCGCGATAATAATGACGCAGACACCATGGGCGTGGTGCAACATTACACGTCATTGAGGCGGTGGTAGCATGCGGTGCCAGAGTGTGTCTTTGCGCCTATTGCTTCTATGGAATTTTTGATGTCCGTTAATGGCAAATCATGCCACTGTAAAGGTGCCGTGTTTAGCTTAGTCTGATTCGCTGAAGCGTTAAGCATATATTGTCTCAATGGAGACAGCTTACTTGTCTAAAGTACATTGGAACTCTTATTGCCAATTCGCAGAATATCACCGAGATCTTCGAACACGAGCAAGTGTTTGATCAAATGGTGGATGCTTTATGGTGTCCTGTCTGCTTTGATTTTCGGGGCCCAATGTGGAATTCATGTCCGATCCCACCACACAGGTGAGTTCCAAATGAGCGATCTCTAATGTAGAAATGTAAAAAACTCCAATTGTCTGACAACGGCTACCTCATTAAGAAAAAAAAAGAGTAACTAGTTTGGCAAAATAAAACATGTGGGTCAGTCCCGCTTGACCATTTCAATAAACTTTCTAATCAATCATCCTCAAGCGCCGCTTAAATCTTCAAGAAGTTTCGAAAGGCATCTTAAACTCTGCACTGCACTATTGGGAGCGGGAGTGCGTACAGCGACTACTATAGCACGGATCCGTCGTCCTGGCGTGATCAACCATTAGATATATTTTTGATATATTGTTTTTTTGTACCAACATTGAATTTTAATAACTGTGTGATCAGCTTCCCATCTGCTTCATTTACTTGGCGTTGACCGCAACAACAGCCCACTTAGATATTGCCTTGACGAACGAGTGTCCCATTCACTTACTGGCTACTAACGTTAGCAACATTCCTACAAGGCCCTCGGGGTAGCAGCAGACGGGTAAGGACTGTTGGGAATTCTCTCTGCAAATAATACTGAATTGCAAAAAAGAAAAAGGAGGGCGCGGGAGTTATGGGGTGCGGTACGACATGAAATAACACACAGATCCACCATGGGTGATCTTTATTAGTTTTTTGTTGTGTGATGTAAATATGCATACTTCTTAGCTGTTAGTCCTAACCAGACACGCTTCTCGACAAGTACTATCGACAGGTCATTGTAGTGCTGAGGATAAACATAAAGTTCGAAAACAAATAAGACGGTGCCTAAGCCAGCTGGCCAGCCTGAAAAAAAAAGTGAAATCACACTTTTGAAAATTGACCTCCCAATAAACTGCCGAACGTATGGACATCAACAAAGCAGATGCAATGAAACTGGCATTGGCTAACGAGACACATGATTAGGTTCTAGTTGTGATGCATAAGACAATAATAAAGCCTTGCTTAGTTAACCTCCTTGGTCCCATAGTACCCAATCGGGTACGTTACTTTTATTCCTTTTTAGGATTAGCGTTGTTGCCATTCAGTATAATATGCAACTCTGATTTAAAGTCTGAAGCCTGTGGAACTGTGTGAAAGGGATCTAAGCACATTACTGCTGTAAACGTTTGTGAAAATTCCTAACAATTCGTTCTTGGCCGTTGTGGTGTCACGGGCAACAAAAGGCAACTATCAGGCACCTCTTGATTACTGCGAGGTGACAAAAAATACAAGATGCGGCATCAATAAGCCAACGTTCTATGCGATGTTAGATCTTCATCTGTCTTTGGGCCAATACAAACGGTTTTCATGGCAGTAATCACAAGCAGGGGGTTACCTTCTGCGTTTACATGGAGATGCTGCCTCCAACATTTAACCGTGGTATTCAAAAGAGAAGTGTTATCACGCTATAATATACCAGTCGGTAATAAGATCGGTTTCAAACGTTTTTATGCCCCTAAACGGGCCTCGGGACTGTGGAGCATTTACGTGGTGCGACAGGCAAAGATTACGAGGCAAGAGACAAGGTGCATGGAAGCAGACACTGTGTTCTCGAAATGCGACTGTTTGACTGCCACTACAAATTTATTGCGCAGACATAGTGACTCGCGAGATATTAGGCACCTCATAGCATGCAAGAATGCGCTAGCTATCACTGTAGATGCTTCCAACTCCTCTTTTCACTGACACATAGTCTCTCTGTCTATTTATGCCAGGCATGACAGCGCACAAGCCGAAGGCTCGCGACCTGCTCATTGCCGCTCAGCGAGCGTCTCCGGTTGACAGCACACCATCGGGTGAGTAGTAGACACGTATCGTCCCCGTCTGTTAATGATTGATGAATTCATAAAAAAGATATCGTCTTTACAGGTCTATTCATTTATTTTTGCAGGCCCGCAGCTTTAGAAAAAGTACACAAAAAGTGTTATTTCAAAGAAGAAAAGAGAAAAAAAGACAGAACAAAAGCGAAAAAAAACTTTCAGTATAGAGGCAGACGGGCAAACATAAAACGTCCGGAATTAAGTTGATGCCTACACAAGCACTTCATGAAACGCTCGCAGCATTCGGTTCAGAAAAATTTCGTTCTGAGTTCCGGAATGAGAATGGGAGGCTTAGGCTGCGTTCAGACATGAAGCTTTCTTTCCCGGGAGTATGCGACAAAATGCTAGGACGAGAACGCTATCACCCTTCAATCAGGCCGAGGACAATTTTGTTCTAGGGTAAAGCAATGTTTCGCATTCTGGCAACCAATCAGAACGTAAATGTACAAGAGACTTAAGGAAAGAAGTACAGACGACAGGCTATAGCTTGTAAACATCCGGCTAGCCACAGGAAAGATGCGACTAGCCTTGTTCATTGGCCAGCCAGTTGACGGCATTGTCCATAGAAATATTTACAATTGTCTTGAGAATTTTTTCGGTGGTACGTGAGAAAACAAATCTGAAGTACAAGTGCACGTGTCACATTGAGGATATATGCAATTATTATAGCTAATATTGTTAAAGCGCATGCATGTGTTGAGAGACCACACTGTCGGTACACCTAGAAGCGGGTTTTCACTGTGAGTACGCAACTTCTACTTTGCTGTGAATGAACGCGATAAATCCTGCCTATTTTAAGCCGCACTGATCTTCAGGGAAAGTCTGTCTAAAGAAACAAACATTGTTTATAAATAGAAGCGACAGTTGAACAAACTTCCGACTGAGCTGTTTATATGACAATGCTGCAAACAAAACGTCGACGAATATAGCAAACAAATTCACGCCAACCTGTTCTGTACCCTTCCTTTCCCTCGCTTACTTAACAGCGAAAACGGCCCATTTTATGCTTTGTCTCAGTGCGCACTACATGAGTGCTGTGGCAATAACGAGTAGATCGTGTCACGAACATGATTACGTGAAATTCTAACGGAAACAGTGCGAGATGTTATGTTAGAACAATGCGCTACAACTCATTCGCATTTCCTCAAATTGATGCGAAACATCAAAACTTCATGCTGGCCTTTTGGCGTGATCCATATTTTTTCGAATTTCAGGACCAAGCTGGCTTGTAGCAATGGCTCCAATTTTTCGTAGAAGGGGCATTCTTCCTAGAACGGTGCTGCTGGAGACTGAAATTAAATTATTATTATACTTTTTAAGGGACATATAATTTTTGGTGGACAATCTGAGGCGTAAAACTTCAATATTGTTCTGTTGTAGAGACGAAGACTGACATATTTCCTGGCCTGTGTAATGCAGGCGGACACCAGTCGGCCGACTCCAACAATGTACCAGTCGGCCGAATACCGGTCGCCACGGAGGTGACAGTGGCGGCGAATCGTGCCACTCACCGCGGGCGCGATGGACCTCTGGGAAATCGACATGCACGTGAGTGATGAAGAGAGACATTCTTAAAACACAGCATACCCACTTCCAGAGACCCGAGGGAGCAGAGTAAGATGGTGTAGAACAAGACAACGAGACAAGATAGGAACATAAATACGTATTGTTTTACATCGGACACGTTAGCTTCACATTGATATGAATATAATGTATAGAAAATCGATAGCAACCATTGCATAAAATAATGCCTTTCCCCGACAAAGAAAGCGAAGTCGATGACCTTGAGTTGTATGGGATAACGATTATTTTGTTATCTACCTATACGTATAAATGTAAAATTAACTTGTCCGAAATAAAGCAGGTGGCGCTCCTGCCTGCGTCCTGCTCTGTGTCTGTGTTATAAAAGAGGGCTGTGAGAAAGCTTGAAACGTTCCTTTTTACGCACTTGGTGTAAGCTGCAACCATTGTCAATACTATGAGAGGTGAAGAGAGGGTAGTACTGAAATATGGGTTGAACTATGTCACATTAGTACGCCGCCAACATAGCGCTGAATGATGCTGTCGTGGAGAGAGTGCCATGTCGGAAAAAACTTGCATCTTGTTACGTCGCCTCCGTGACGAAAATTAGGCACAGTGTCATTAGGGCCGGGAAACATAACGAGCTATTGCGCGGCTCTGCCAATACCTTAAACGCTCTTTGAAGCTGCAGTTACCTGTAATATATACCAGCCAACAATCCAGGACCAGCACAGTAAGTCACGACAGTTCTGCTGGGAAAATCACAGTCCCAGATTGCACGAGAGAGCATGCTTCTTGTTGGGAGTCTATGGGGTCGTGCTGGAAAACAGCGGGTTATTCAACAATGTTATAAAGTACATTTGCAATTTCCCAAGTTCTCAAAATGAAAGCGATTGTTTTGT
This sequence comes from Dermacentor silvarum, assembly GCF_013339745.2. Taxonomy (NCBI): domain Eukaryota; kingdom Metazoa; phylum Arthropoda; class Arachnida; order Ixodida; family Ixodidae; genus Dermacentor; species Dermacentor silvarum. Next base: position 365,072,432 of record NC_051154.1, read on the forward strand.
AATTCGAATAAAAAAGTCGCACTTTCGCCCGAAAGGAAAAGCATTGATTGCGATAGCAAATTAGTAGACAGCTATATGAAGTATAGTAGTTTTATCGGCCATGTAAACTTGCAAACATTCGCTTACTAAATAAATTAACAAGCATGGTGTCAAAAGGCTTGCGTGAGGAAGTACTGCAGCAGCAGTGAGCGAAGTGACCTTCGTGCTGTCGATCGCTCCAGCGCAAACTGAGCTGCGAGAAACCAGCGCGCACAAAAGTATAAGCCGCAATCGCACCTAGACCCTGCCCCTAATGCAGATCGCTTTCAAGATAAGCGCCGTGCGACCGCGCACTCCGCAGTTGCTGCTGGAGTACAACGCCGCCCCCCACCTCCCTGCCGTCCGCCCGGTGCCTTGGGCCTGAAGGAAGACGGCGCGCTTTTTCCCGCTTTCCTCCCTTGCGCGGGCGAGATTGAGCATCAATCGTCGGCTCCCCCCAGACGCTTCCACTCGCACATACAGCATAAGGCGTGCGGCGATGGTGTTATCGCCCTTGGACTTTATACGGATTATCATGGCGACGCCGATAGCGACGCCAAAAATGCGCCTAGAGTGTCCATGTAACTTCGATGGCAATAAAAGCGAGAGAAGGAAGGAGGCGCTGGGCGGCTTCCGTTCCTGTTTCCATGTCGACTGAAACAACCCTATGCGTCGACATGTTGCAACGTAAGCACACTAAAGTATCGCCTACCTGCTAGGGCCGTAACTAATGAGGACCTTGGCGCTAGCGTCGGCGGAGGGTCTGCATTAGGCGAGTCAATGGAAGCCATGCGGAGATTAGCGCCCCGGCCCGTGCCGGCCAGTGGAGCATGGAGGCGCCAAGCCAGAAGCGGCGCGCGAGCGGGCGCGTGGTAGAGCGCGCGCACGAGCGTTGTGCAAACAGGAGCTGAACGAATAGCGGTCAGAGAGCGGCGCATAGGGATGCGCGCATCGGCGGGAACTCTGTGACCTCGGGTGGCCTCGCGTTCGACATTTCCTCTGTCTGACTAGGCAATGAAATGCAGCGCATTTAAAAGGGCATGTACTGGACAAGTCAATGGCGCAAAAGTACAAGTTTATCGCACAGGCCTGTCTCTGTAGCTAGGCAACACCTGAAGAGCTGGTGCATGTGGCACGCACCGTAAAGATCACTTTTCGTTTGGCTGGTTCCCAGTCATAGTCACCCTCGCGGCCTCCGGGTGAAGCCTTAGATTCTTTAAATCCTTGACCGCATATGGCGGTAGTTGTCTGCTCGTTGACCCACGTAAACGGCGAGACACTTTGCACAGATAAACTGGCTTGACTAAGTTGAAGAATCATTAAAAAACTCGGGTAGGCTGTATGAGGGACAAAGTTGCTGTGGGGCACGCGAAACGTTTTGTGCGTCCTGCAGACCGTGTATGGGCATTAGGGTACAGAAATGAAGTAACCATATGCCCAAGTAACACTTATTCACGCATGAGACAGCTTACATGCCTAACTTGAGATACAGATAGTAGGCGTCTTAAGGTCGAATTATGAAATCGGGCTCACTCTCTATTCGCATTGGGCCGGATTGTTTGGCAGAGCGTGTTTCGGTACTTGGCTAAGAATATGACTCCTACTGACGGCGCCCGAGGCTGCCCAACGCCTTTCGAGCCCGCCGCACTCGTAGGTGATTAGGCCTCCTGCGCTTGCCTGAATCTCCTGCGCTCGAGCTTCTTATGAAGTCGCACCCCTTCCGCTGTGGTCAAAGGGGTTGGACATCGCGGTCTTCCTACCGGTATCTTTTTACGCCGTTTCTGGATCATATCTGTCAAATGCAGTGGGGCCGTTGCTGAGCAAGCGTTAAATTAGTTTACCATAGTAGTAGGTAGCAATACTACTATTTCATATCGAGCTCTCCAAAACGATACCATCCGTGTTCGGATGAACAAACGCATTGCGGAGCTAAGCCTCTCTGAACGCCGTGCATAAAGCTAATTTGAGCACTTATTGCGTCATGCGTTGCACAACGACTCCGTCTGGGCACGTGACACAGGCATTAGTGAGTAGTTGCTTCCCTCTTCTACACAACGCTACCAAAAATGCGCATGAAATTTATTTACGCATTAGAAAGCTTACATGCTTAACTTACGATACAGCTAGTGGGAGACCTACGACGTAATCTAGCGAGCGCGGTCGCTCTCTATTCATAGTTGGCCCGGCGTGGTCAAATGAGGTGGGTCTGAAATAGGATCCCTCTGTCTTGCGAACCGAGTCTCTTCACGCCCTTCTTGGATTTTGCGTCTTGAACATGGGGGACATCAATCAAGCGCAAAATTTCTGCCAGAAAAGATTGCTGACTTGTAGCCCAGACAAAAAATCCGACAGGCTGTCGGCTTGTCGGCTATATGTTATTTTGGCCTGTCGGCCTGTAAGCCTGTGGGCTTGTCAGCCTGTCGGTGTCAGCCTGTCGGCGTCCGCCTGTCGGTGTCGGCCTGTCGGTGTCAGCCTGTCGGTTTCAGCCTGTCGGTTTGTAATCCTGTCGGAACATTCTATTCCGACAGGCCGCGATTGCGGCAGTATTCTCTGGCAATCACTTTCAGCGATAGTTTCACTTTCGCGAGAGTTCATGGCTCGGCCCACGAAAGCTCTTGCATTTTCCCGACGCTTGTGCGCAGGCATGCAGTGCCGATTCTCGCAAAAGTGAAACTACCTCCGAATGTGATTTTCCGAGAATACGATCCCTAGTGGCGTCATCAAGCATGCTTTATTATGCTGTCAGACAGTTCCTAAATAGAAAATACACCTTTGATTGATGGTTTCAAAGTTTTATTGCACAGTAATTCACACGCAGCCATCATATACATGCAAACAAAAATACTGTATTTACTGTACATAGGTACTATTTCTCGAAATAAATGAAGCTACTCAATCTATGTTACCAACAAATTTCTACCTATATTCATGAAAAAAGCTAGCAAAAGTACCGAGGCAATGGCATTCCTCTGCCATGCCTGGGTTCAAGCAGCACACGGGCGCCTGCTTTACTAGTACATTATTTGTAACCTGTAGTAAATATACACAACAAAGTAGAAAGCAAAACTAGTATTAAGAAATCTAATAAAGTATGTTTGGGGACCATCATTGGAGACAAGCAAAGTCTCAACATGGGTTAAGAATGTGCGAGCGGGCCTGCCAGCTGAGATTCAGACTGGTTTTAAATGATGCTGCATATACAGCCCACTCGACAGCGTTAAAGACATCGTCATTTGGGGTGCCGAGGACGCCAGTGCAGCATCCATCAAGGATGACTTCTCTGGCAAGTACGAAGAGGATCCAGCTTGCAGCATTGACTCGCCTCCCTTGTCAAAGGCTAAAAAGGCCAAGATGACCAAAGTGAGCGCCATCATCAGGGCAGCATACGAGGCTTCTCCGGAGCTACCAAAACACACGAGCATGAAGAAGTGGACGCTCTTGGTATTTACGTCACATATGAAGAATATACCACGGTGGTGGTCGTGGCACACCGACAGCATATGAATTCAACAGAACTAGGAAGGGTCCTGCTGTAAAAGGTGGGATGCCCCTGAGTGGGCAATACAGCAGGGAAGAAACAGTTTTGCTGCTTAACATACCGAAGAGGGAAAATTTGTTTCAGCAATCCCAAAGAACATGAGCACGGAACACAACCAACGCAGAAGAAAAGCACGATCAAAGACCTTACAAAACAAACATGGAAGAAATCCAGACATATACTACACGGACGTGCATAGAGTGGCAACAAATTCACAATAGTCCACAGTGATAACTGGCTCCATTCGGACCCCTTTGGCTTGCACGGAGGAGGCAGCAGCCATAACACTGGCCTTTCAAGATGCAGAAGAACAATCTCCATTGGTCCTGACGTACTCCCAGGCAGTGGTCCATTCATATATAACGGGCACCATTCCACACAAAATCCACAGCATGCTAGGCACCACCCTAGAATGGCACCACACAATAATGTAGTGCCCGGCACACTCTGGGCACAAGGGAAATGAGAAGGCCGACCAAACTGCTCGAGGATCCCTACGAGGAACCCCTGATCCACTTTCAAAAGATGAAGCGCCAACAGTGACAGCACATTAGGAAGGAACAAAGACAGGACAGGCGCTACTTGCAACTGTTTATTGTGGTCAAAGGTGGTTGAATATATAGCCATGGGGAGAGGGGGGACGAAAAAGGCGGAACACTGATTGTATGAATGCGCACGCGTGAGAACACTGAAGATGTGCATGAAGGAAATGGCGAATCTAAAACTTATCTAAAAACACACTTTCATTTGTGTATATATTCAGAGATGGGGAGCTGACACATGTTTCCCCTCTCTTCCTAATCTGGTTGGCCTCCAACAATTCACGTGCCACAGAGTCTTTACTTTTAAACAAGATTGTAGTATCTTGAAGCCTTGCTTCACATGCTTGTTTATTTTCATTGCCGCAGGCCTTGCAATGAAGAGGCAAGTTTGAGCCATAACCATATTTCAATGAAAGCTTATGCTCCCGCAGGCGATCATTAATACATCGGCCAGTTTGGCCGACGTACTCTTTCCCACACTTCAGAGGTATACAGTATACAACTCCTTCCTCACACTTCACAAAAGGATTCGTATGTTTAATGGAACACCCTGCTTTCTTAGAGTTATCAGAACCAATCAGGCGGCACAAAGTAGCAAGTTTTCGGGGTGCGGAAGAAACCACAGGAATTTTGTATTTCACGGCGACGTGTTTAAGATTGTGCGCCACTTTGTGAGAATACGGAATCACCACTGGTTTGGCTTTCTTTTCGAATGTTTGACCTTCTTCAGTGCTTACTTTTCTTTCTTTTTTCACCTTTTTCAATAACGCCTCCGAAACTGCACTTAAAACCGAACAAGGGAAGCCAGCCTTCCTCAATTTCAAAATCTGTTCGTCAAAGCTTCCTTGTGCCTTATGACAGCACGATTTTTTAAGGGCGGATTCGAGGCACATAGTGGCAATCGCACGTTTAACAGTCTTGGAGTGTGTAGACTCATACGGCACCAATTCCTTGTGGGCACGGGGTCGATACATCCAGCAGGAACCTTCGTCAGTAAGGGTTATGTCAAGATATAAAAACTGCAAGCTGTTATCCTTGGCTAGTTCAAAAGTAAAATCTAAACAGCACGGCAAAGGCTTAGATTTTACTTTTGAACTAGCCAAGGATAACAGCTTGCAGTTTTTATATCTTGACATAACCCTTACTGACGAAGGTTCCTGCTGGATGTATCGACCCCGTGCCCACAAGGAATTGTTGCCGTACGAGTCTACACACTCCAAGACTGTTAAACGTGCGATTGCCACTATGTGCCTCGAATCCGCCCTTAAAAAATCGTGCTGTCATAAGGCACAAGGAAGCTTTGACGAACAGATTTTGAAATTGAGGAAGGCTGGCTTCCCTTGTTCGGTTTTAAGTGCAGTTTCGGAGGCGTTATTGAAAAAGGTGAAAAAAGAAAGAAAAAGAAGCACTGAAGAAGGTCAAACATTCGAAAAGAAAGCCAAACCAATGGTGATTCCGTATTCTCACAAAGTGGCGCACAATCTTAAACACGTCGCTGTCAAATACAAAATTCCTGTGGTTTTTTCCGCACCCCGAAAACTTGCTACTTTGTGCCGCCTGATTGGTTCTGATAACTCTAAGAAAGCAGGGTGTTCCATTAAACATACGAATCCTTTTGTGAAGTGTGAGGAAGGAGTTGTATACCGTATACCGCTGAAGTGTGGGAAAGAGTACGTCGGCCAAACTGGCCGATGTATTAATGATCGCCTGCGAAGCATAAGCTTTCATTGAAATATGGTTATGGCTCAAACTTGCCTCTTCATTGCAAGGCCTGCGGCAATGAAAATAAACAAGCATGTGAAGCAAGGCTTCAAGATACTACAATCTTGTTTAAAAGTAAAGACTCTGTGGCACGTGAATTGTTGGAGGCCAACCAGATTAGGAAGAGAGGGGAAACATGTGTCAGCTCCCCGTCTCTGAATATATACACAAATGAAAGTGTGTTTTTAGATAAGTTTTAGATTCGCCATTTCCTTCATGCACATCTTCAGTGTTCTCACGCGTGCGCATTCATACAATCAGTGTTCCGCCTTTTTCGTCCCCCCCTCTCCCCATGGCTATATATTCAACCACCTTTGACCACAATAAACAGTTGCAAGTAGCGCCTGTCCTGTCTTTGTTCCTTCCTAATGTGCTGTCACTGTTGGCGCTTCATCTTTTGAAAGCTATGCACCAACTAGCCCCACAACGTGTTTTACTGGAATACCCCTGATCCACCAGCACGACATCCTCGGAGACCAAAGAGACAAAAATACAGCCACCTACACCCAGACCGTACAGGGAAACAGGCCAGGTACTGGCTCTTCTTACAAACACACATCATCATCAACCTATACTTATGTCCACTGCAGGACGAAGGCCTCTCCCTGCGATCTCCATTACCCCTGTCCTGCGCTAGCAGATTCCAACTTGCGCCTGCAAATTTCCTAACTTCATCCCCCCACCTAGTTTTCTGCCATCCTCGACTGCGCTTCCCTTTCTTGGTATCCATTTTGTAACCAATGATCCACCGGTTATCCATCCTACGCATTACATGGCCTGCCCAGTTCCATTTCCCCTCTTAATGTTAACAAGAATATCGGCTATCGCCATTTGCTCTCTGATCCACACTCTTCCCATCTCTTTAAGATAGACCTAATCTTTTTCGTTCCTTCGCTATTTGTGTGGTCCTCCACGCATATCCATACATCCAAATACTTCACAAGATGCATACACCCTGCCACTTCCCTTGGTGGGCCAAGTCTCGTCCTGTAATGTGGATATGTAAGCAACGACTTCCAAATTCTAAATTCACCCCCTAACGGCACAAATTCCAAGCAACAGGCAGCGTCCCGGGACGTTTGGCTTGCTAGCGAAAATCTAGAGAGCCAGAGAGCTCTTCTCGATCAAGCCCAGCAAGCTGCAGAGACCAATGGAGCTCTAAACTGAGGCACCCACCCACCACCCAAGACCCTTAAGAGAAATAATTTAAGTTTACACTACTACTGCTAAAGAAAGATATTGGCTGACTTAATTCAAACTAAAATTTTCTAAATTTCTCAACTAATTCAATATATAGTGGTCGACCTATACTCATGTTGGACCTATTTTTTAGTAAATACGGTAAGCACTAACTCCACAAAGAAAGGTAGAAGTGCTAAGCTGGTAAGGTAAATATACAAAGTCTGTCCCAGAAGTTTGAGCAGTTCATGTCACTACATTCTCTGCCGCGTTTTTGCTGGCTCAGTGCACAAACTTTTGGGACAAGCCCCGTAGCAATCAGTACCAGTAGCACTACCTTCTTGGCGCGTCAGCGAGTTTCTGCACCAATTGCCTGCGCACTTCTTTCAATCTTTTTTTTCTCGTCTTCCGGCATGACACGGTTGCCTATGAAGATCCGGAGGAGGCCTGCGCAAGAAAAGCAATCACGAGTACAAAATTAATGAAAGCATCTAAACAATAATTTCCAGCATGCACAGTGCAAGTTCCCAACAATATGCCCACGGTTCAATGAAATATTTTTGCAAAGCTGCATTTTCAATAACCAAACTGCAGATTACTTTTTTCATGTTAACTCACATGCCTCAAATTCTTTCTACAGTTTTAACATGAAATATTTCAGTAGCAGATGATCGCAACACAGTGCTTTAGCACTAGCTTCGCTTTTACTGTGGCTATTTGCATGTGCCATCTATACATGAGTAGATCAGTTCATTAGAACAGTATGTTCATATACTTTTCAAGGATGACAACTTTTGTGGTGTCACGGCTGGTCTGGCCTCAGTCCTTCCCTTGGATCGCGACTTGTTGGACAAAGTCCCGGTCACGCTTCAGTTCTTAAGCTCATCTGGCATCCAATACGTTGTGGACGCCATACGGCAGAACATAGACGTAGACCGCAACAATGTCCCCCAAGCAGCCTTTTCTATTCATTGCCCGGATCCAGCATACACCTGCAATATATAATAACACATACATAGCTTGTAGCTAACAGGTTTTATACTGGACGATATACACTATGCATTTTCTCAACTCTACTGTTTTCTGGCATTCTGGCCATTTATTAGTTGTAGTGGGCTCACCTGCATGAGCAGAACGAAATTATACAGTAAAATTTAAAAAAATCTTTTAGACAATCCCACATAAAAATCTCCCAAGCATAAATAGCAATCGCTGAATTTGTTAAATTGACAATGATCTGCAAGAATATTCACTGCTATCTATAGCTCGATGAACTCACTAACATCTACCTTGACATTGGGTAGCCGAATTTCAAATACATGTGTTGTCTGTAGGACCACTCTTTATTTTCAGGTTGATCTGTGCGGTCACTAGATGCAATATAGAAATGTGCACAAGCATTGCGTTCCAAGGACTGCATGATTACATAATTATGCCATCAACATTAATGTACACATACAGAAAAAAAAAACCTTCACACACGTGACATGGCTGCATAAACGTACACTCTCCAACTGAAAAACACACGTAGCACGCCTGCCTGGCAGTCCTTGCAAGGAATTTTATAGACGATGCCGGGATATTTTTCTTTTTCGAGGCAGTCTTTGACTAGGACGAGTTGTTGTTTTAGCTTGCTTGAAGGGATGTGGCAGATTTGTCCATCATAATCTTTGAAAATTCTTGACATTGACTCACTCATGCCTCATGCATAGGGGAGAGCCGCCCGTTTCCTTGTTCTCATCGGCCTGATGACACGCTTTTCTTCAGTCTTTATAAACTGCCCATGGTAGCCATCACTGACCAAATCCTGCGCCACTCTCTTCAACTCAGCTCTGCGTGCATCAGTAGTCGAGCACAATCGGAATGCACGGGTGAACAGTGTAGAGGCAACAGATCGTTTGTGTCTAACGGGATGGGCCGAATCAAAGTGCAGATATTTCCCTGTGTGCGTAGGCTTCCGATAAACGCTTGTTGAAAGGCCGGATGCAGTACGCATGACTTCAACGTCAAGGAAAGCCAGGCGACCATTAACTTCTTCTTCAACGGTGAATTCTATTGTGCTTTGGAAAGAGTTCAAGTGCTGCAGAAAAGGTACAAGCGGCAGATAATGGAAAAACAATCGTCGACATACCGCAGGAACAATTTTGGAGCGGGCTGGAATGTCGTGAGGGCTTTACCTTCGAGGGCTTTCCAAAGCACAATAGAATTCACCGTTGAAAAAGAAGTTAATGGTCGCCTGGCTTTACTTGACGTTGAAGTCATGCGTACTGCATCCGGCCTTTCAACAAGCATTTATCAGAAGCCTACGCACACAGGGAAGTATCTGCACTTTTATTCGGCCCATCCCGTTGGACACAAACGATCTGTTGCCTCTACACTGTTCACCCGTGCATTCCGATCGTGCTCGACTACTGACGCACGCAGAGCTGAGTTGAAGAGAGTAACGCAGGATTTGGTCAGCAATGGCTACCCTAGCCAGTTTATAAAGACTGAAGAAAAGCGTGCCGCTGAACCCCCATCAGGCCGATGAGAACAAGGAAACGGGCGGCTCTCCCCTATGCACGAAGCGTGAACGAGTCAATGTCAAGAATTTTCAAAGATTATGATGTACAAATCTGCCATGTCCCTTCAAGCAAGCTAAAACAACAACTCGTCCGAGTCAAAGACTGCCTCGAAAAAGAAAAATATCCCGGCATCATCTACAAAATTCCATGCCAGGACTACCAGGCGTGCTACGTAGGAGAGACGGGAAACTTTAAAAGAAGGCTACAGCAGCACCGCAATGATGTAGCCAAAGGACACACGGTTTCCAGCGCCCTAGCAGAGCATCATGAGAAGACTGGTCACAGTATTAACTGGCATTCGGCTTTCATCATCAAAAGAGAGAAGAAATTATCCCGATAGCTTCTTGAATCATTTTGCATACTACAATCTACGACTAACACAATAAACCGGACACGGGGCCCCCTCTTTGAGTTGTACGCAAGGGCCTTACGTCTTCCAACGCATATATAATAAAGATCACCATGCATTCGTTCATTGTGAACAAGGCACCCGTAGTGAGTGCCAAAACGTCAATCTGTTGTTTTTGTGTTCTTCAGTTGGCGAGTGTATGTTTATTCAGCCATGTTCTTTCCTCGCCAGACAAGTTTTCGTCAAACCCTAGATTTCATCACACAAGTGACATTACCATAATAAAGGATTAATTAGTCCACCAATTATGTTTTCTCGCGCTGTTTTGGAGACCTGCGTCACTACGAGCGCAGTGCACCATCTAACTTATAGTAGAAGTACAATTTCATTTTATATAGTTATTTCTTCTGTGTGGCAGCAATTTTTTTATGGGCTTGGAAGACGCAGCGAAAATGGCCATCTCCACAAGCACCGAGATCGCTTTATGGCGGCTTAGTTAGAGGAGCCATCAAGCTAGTCTCGCACAGAGCTGTTTCTTCATGCCCACTATCCCACTGCTGTCATTTCTGCACACTCTTAATTTTACTACCACCAGCAAATGCAGATGATCTGCAAACACTTCTCGTACATTTGTATGCATTGAGAGCAAGCATAGTTGTGCTTTCATGGGACACTGTTCTACACAGGAAATTGTGGCAATAGTGTTAAGCAACAATAAACACAACTAAAACATTTATGCGAGACAAAAATACCAGAGCAAGCATATTACCAGGGTCAGATTTTCTACTTGGCCACTCCAGCCAATCAAAAGTGGCTGCAGTAGAGTGCTGTAAACTGACCCCTTTTCATTTATTTTGGTATGTCTGTGGTGTAGCAAGCCAATGACAACAGCACCAAAGGGGCGTCATGTACTCGGCCACTTGCGGAAAGCAACATGCGATCATGATGCTGCATGGCACAGCTGATAGACATAAGCTGCCTGCATACATAATTTATAAGAAGAAGCCACTGCCGGCTTAAGAAGCCTTTCCCAGAAATGCTGCCACACAGGCAAATGCGAACAGGCGAATGACGAGTGCCACGTTTGACTAGTGGATTAGGATCACATGGCAACGTCACCCAAGAACTGTCTCCTTGTCCTTGATATGTACTGTGGGCACCTTACTGACAGCATGAAGGCTGTGCTCTCCCAAGCTTGAATGGACATCGCTATTATACCAGTTGGCATGATGGACCAGCCTCAGCCACTTGACGTCTGTATCAACAAGCATTTTGAGGATGGATTGCCTGCGGAAATACTTCGCGATCTGGCCGAGTGATAAAGCGTATAAGCTAACAGCAACAGGTTGTACTAAATGCACATAACACAAGTGGCGAGCTGGGTCACTGCAGCATGGGACACACCATGAAGCTTGATTGCATGCTTTCAAGGAGTGCAGCATCTAAAGTGCACTAAATGGCACCAAAAATTGTCTGCTCTTTTATGCTGACAACGATAAGAAGGTAAGCAACAAGGCTAGCAGCAACAACAACACTGCATGGGCTGGGACGGGTCGTGACTAATAAATGCTGTTCGCGTTTTATGTCTGTTGCCCTAACTTGTCCGGCTTACATTCAAGAAAAACACTTTTTTCACCGGCTTCAGACCTTCAGGTGCTGGCTTAGGAGTGAGACCGGCCTAGATTTGAATAAATATGGTACTCGGCCATAAATCTAGTTCGTGGATCATACACAGCTACTTAATCCATAACGGAAAAACAAAAGGGACATAGTTCAGTTTCTTTCCCCACTCTGAAATGTACGAGCCCTTTCAGAACGTAAATGTAACATCGATCCTTAAAAAACAGTTCTATGACTTTTAAAGTTACCTTTCCGTCATCTCTTGAGGATCCGATGACAACAATCGATGGCCTCTCCAGTGAATATGTCCATGTCAGCTACAAAAGAAAATGACAACTTTTCCCTTGAATTGCCAGGTCTCATAAAAGGTAAGGATTAAGACTTCAAAAGCAATATAGGAGTCCCATGCTATCGAAAGAGCATAATGTAACCATTACACATTGCCGGGTATATAAACCAAAAATGTCTGTCAGGAACATTGTGTGGGACATACCACACACTGGTACCTGCAAACATGACCTGTACAATGACGCTGCAATAATACATAGGTAATTATTTCTGCCTACACTCAAGGAACTCGGGTACAGTCAAACCTCATTAATACGTACCCGCTTAATGTGTAATTGCAGTTTAAATGTAGTCGCGAAGATTCCCCCACCCAGCCCCCATTGAACCCCATGCCTGACCGCTTAAGCCGTAGTCACTCATTTGCCATCAAATGGTTATTGCATACTATTTTCCTTCTAGTTCTACACGCACAGGCACAAATTCGGCAAAATTTCATGCACTGAAAAATGAAAGGTGAAATCGGTTGTACAATATTGTAATGTAGCATTTCTCAAATTTTTAGAAGGCATTTTTTCTCTTAAAAAGGGAAACCATACGACTTATATCCTTTATGTTTGTATATACTATGTAATAATAGTTACGTGTCCATGTTTCGTTTATGTTGCTTCACAGATACTTTCAAATTGAGAAAAGCACTCCGCATGAAAATGTAGCCTTCACCAGTTGGTCTTTGGTAGCTTTTCTGGTAAACTGTTAGGTTCTGTTAAAACAAAATTCAGTTGCATGCTTTTGAATGGCGTGCCACCATATCTATTTGGTCAAGAAAAAAAAGTGAAATATACAACCGGCTTCGATCTCGTGAAATTTCTGAAATGACCGG